>NW_003852402.1:25176079-25183220 GCF_000181295.1 Otolemur garnettii | reverse complement strand
GCTGGGGACTCGAACCCGCCACCTTAGGTGTACGTGGCCGGCGCCTTAGCCGGTTGAGCTATAGGCGCCGAGCCTCTATCTTAGTTTTTTAAGTTTTAAAAGTCATTAAGAGTAGAGTATAAATGTCTTAACACAACAAATAAGTGAGGTGAAGGTTATGTCAACCAGTTTGATGCAAGCATTCCAAAATATATATCAAATCAGCACATTGTACCCCATACATGCATTAATATACACAGTTATTTAATAAAAAAAGTCTTTTAAAAAAGTCAAAGAAAAAGATCAAAAACAAGAAAAAAACCCTCACAGAATAAGGAAAATATTTTCGTACAGTAGTATAAGATGTTTGTGTTTTAAGTGTTACTACAAACGAATCAAAAAGTTTAAGCTTACTAGCAATACAACTAGGACTAGAAGCCTCAGTCTTGCCCAGCAGAATGTGGAGGGAAGCTTTTTAGTAGCTTTTCCAGGCATAATTTGTGAAGAACAGAAATCCCAAGTGTTGAGGGCACTTATACTTTCTCTACTTTGGCTTGGTCTGAAGGATTCTTAATGTAGCCTCGTAAAGGCCAACCAGATTTGACTTAAGTCTTAATGATTGGTTACAGATAATGGAATAGCCTCAATATCCTTTGTTTTAAGACAAAACAACTTGTAAATGTCTTTGTCTGTAAAAAGTGTATATATTTTTTGCAGAAAGGCTATTTCTTTGAAAAAATAAAGGAGGGGGAGATGCAAATTTAGTTTTTTTCCCGTAATCTCTGAACTTTTGCAACTTCTGTAGTTAAGAACCTTTTTTTTTCTTTCTTTCCTTTTTTTTGAGATAAAGTCTCACTTTGTCGCTCTCAGTAGAGTGCTGGGCCATCACAGCTCACAGCAACCTCAAACTCTTGGGCTTAAGCAATACTCTTGCCTCAGCCTTCCACATGGCTGGGACTATAGGCACCCACCACAATGCCCAGATATTTTTAGAGATGAGGTCTCGCTTTGGCTCAGGCTGGTCTGGAACTCGTAAGCTTAGGCATTCTACCTGCCTCAGCTTCCCACAGTGCTGGGATTAGAGGTCTGAGCCACTGCACCCAGCCAAGGACCTATTTCTTTTTTTTTTTTTTTTGTAGAGACAGAGTTTCACTTTATCACCTTCGGTAGAGTGCTGTGGCATCACATAGATCACAGCAACCTCCAACCCCTGGGCTTAAGCAATTCTCTTGCCTCAGCCTCCCAAGTAGCTGGGACTGCAGGTGCCTGCCACAACGCTTGGTTATTTTTTGGTTGCAATTTGGCCGGGGCCGGGTTTGAACCTGCCACCCTCAGTATATGGGGCTGGCACCCTACTCACCAAGCCACAGGTGCCGCCCAAGAAGGTATTTCTTTTTTTTTTTTTTTTTGGAGACAGAGCCTCAAGCTGTCCCCCTGGGTAGAGTGCCGTGGCATTACAGCTCACAGCAACCTCCACCTCCTGGGCTCAAGCGAGTCTCCTGCCTCCGCCTCCCAAGTAGCTGGGACCAAAGGCGCCCGCCACATCGCCCGGCTATTTTTTGGTTGCAGCCATCGTTGTTGTTTGGCGGGTCCAGGCTGGGGATTTGAACCCGCCACCTTAGGTGTACGTGGCTGGTGCCTTAGCCGGTTGAGCTATAGGCGCCAAGCCAAGAACGTATTTCTTATAGCTTTTCTATGCTAAACTTTGTCCTGGCCGGTTCTAGAGTATATACAAAAAAATTGATATAATTGTACACAGCCTGGTTTCAGTGGAACACATGATTCATAACTATGTGGGCTTTAATTTCCTTATCAGATTTTGGTTAAGTATTCCACAGATAAGTTTTTCTTTGAAAACCTGGGAATGAGAAACTAAAGAATGCAAATTATTTTTTTTGCTTTGTTGTATGTAGGTTTTCAATAATTGGGTCAAAGAAGAGTTTTAAGGTGAGGGAGGGTACCAATGACTTCCAAATAATTGGCTTTGACCGGGCAACTATTTGAGTTCCTTTCATTTGACCTAATTTAACCGTGAAATTTAAACTTGAGTTCATAAGCTCATCTTTAAAGCTTCTACTAGAAGATTTTCAGCTGTTCTAAATGGGACTTACTAGTGTGTATATAAAAAGATCGCATCAAGTAGATGGATGAGAGGCACTGGATTGCTTATTTGCTTAATAAATTGTAAAATGATGGCTTGGGACAGCAGGCTAGAGTCTAACCATGGTGCTTGCTTATTAAACATAGGTCTAAGCCTAGCATGTCAATAAAACAAATAGTTATCGTTTTGTTTCTGTTAAAAAAAAAGTTTAAAATTTAGAAAGAAGTTACAGTTAGCCAAGGTAATTTATTCTTGAAGAAAAAAAGGTTTTAGAAATGTAGCATAGCCTAAGACTATACTGTTTGCAGAGTCCACGGTAGTGTACAGTGACGTCCTAGGCATTCACTCACCACCCACCACTCACCTGCAGCAGCTTTCAGTCCTGCCAGTTCCATTCACGGTAAGTGCCCTAACACAGGGGCACCATTTTTTAAAATCCTTTTTTTTTTGCAGTTTTTGGCCGGGGCTGGGTTTGAACCCCCCGCCTCCGGCATATGGGGCCAGCGCCCTACTCCTTTGAGCCACAGGCGCCACCCCCATTTTTAATCTTTTCTACTGTATTTGTACTGTATCTGTTCTCTGTTTAGATAAGTTTAGATACACAAATGTCTAGCATTGTGTTACAACTGCCTACAGTATTTAGCACAGTGACAAACTGTGTAGGTTTGTAGCCTACGAGCAAGAGGCTGTGAGTTGACCAACCTGTTCTCTTCTCTGCAGCACGCTGGGAAAACGAGAGCTGTCTTGGGCCACATATTAAATATACAAACACTCACAAAAGTGGGGGGGCCAAAAAAATAGATTTGTGCATGCTTTTAGTGATATCTGACACCACAGATAAGGAAAAAAAGGTCCTCACAAAATCAGCATGTGGCCCCCGGGCTGAAGGTTGCACACCCCCAGCTGTACCGTATGAGGCTGGTGTATCATCCAGGCTATCCCGTCCAGGCCTGTGAGAAACACTCCGTGATGTGCTCACAATGACAAATCACCCAACAAGGTACTTCTCAGAATGCGTCCCTGTAGTTAAGCAACACAAACTTGCACAGTAAGTCCTCACCTGATGTTGCCTATAGCTTCTTAGGAACTGCAACGCTCCGCAAAATGACGTATCACAAGACCAATTTTACCACAGGCTAATTGACGTACCTAGGAGTTAAGTTCCTACAGCATATTTCTGGTCACGAAAACATCCCCAAACCTCTAAATGGAGAACCCGAACGCTTCTGATCTTAAACACCGAAGTAAATAAGAGCTAGACACACATTAAAGAAAGATTAACAACAACAGAGAAGATTATGATTTCCCCAGTTATTCGAGGTTAGAGTCTTGGGCAGCCGTTAGGGTCTTTGCAGGCAGTTTGGGGCTCTGCACAGGATGCCGCCCCACGGCAGGGCACACACTCACACACCCACACTCACTCGCACTGGCAGACTGGGACCAGCAGATGTGCCAATTCATCTCACACGCGCGTCTCTGGGCTGGGGGAGGAAAGTGGAATACCCAGGGAAAACCCCCAGGATGTGGGAAGAACGTGCAGACTCAACACGCAGCAGCCCCAGCCAGAAACTCATTTTTTGCTTCACTGAAGCAACGGTGAGCAAAACGTCCTGCGAGGACCTGCTGTCTACAGATCATTCAGAAGTGCTGTACAGCCAGCTCTGCCCTCTTAAGACCAGGGCATGAGAACTAAGAATCTGGTAGCTTCAGTCTCTCCAGCCTTACATTGTGGATGGTTGTGAGGCCTGAGCTCCCTCCCTGATGAATTTAGCTGAATGCTAAGGTCCCCAGGCTGCTGCTGCAGTTCTCAGGAGAGCCTTTCCTACAAGGTGCTGTCCCAGCAGCTAGCAGGTGGGAGCTGGGGACTCCACGGCACAGGGCACAACACGGGCCGTGCGTCCCCTCATTCCCATAGCAAGTTTTGGTTTGAGAAGTGCTTTTGCTTTATACTTTCACCCTTACGGGTTGTGGGATGGAGATCTGTAATCACTGCAGGCTACTGATAGCTGCCATAAATAGCCTATTAATTGTGAACCACTGAACTGGCTTAGGTCAGTTTGAAACAAGAACTGGAATATGCCCGACCTTGAGAAATAACTGTCTAGAGCCGGTGGGATTATGCGATCCCACACACCCCCACTTCCTTTGTGCTTACCTCTTTTTTCTATCTTTTCCTATAATAAATATGCAGTACGCGTTTCTAAAATAATAAATAAATAACAAGAAACTTAAATAAACTGCACAGATAGCACTGCCACCATCTGCTGGCAAGAACTGAGAAAGACCATTGTAATTTAATGCAGACTGATTAACAGCAGAGACAGCAGGGTTGGAGTTCTGCTTTTTGGTTTCAAGTTCTTTGTAAGTGTAACATCTGGATCTTTCTGGGGAAAAGATCACCTTGTGTAATGTAAAACACACTTCAAAGTAGGAAGCTCTCTTTAAATATGCTACTTTGAAAGAATTCTGACTTTCAAAACCAACATATAGTTCAACTGACCATTGTCTCAGTCTTAGAGAAAATTGTATTTCCTGCTGCGTGTAATATTATTAATTTGGTCATTTGTCAAATGGTTTGTAGGTTCTTTTCCCTTTTCTTTCTTTTTTTTTTTGAGACAAGAATCTCGCTCTGTTGCACTGGCTAGAGAGCAATGCCCTTAGCCAACCTCACAGCAACCTCAAACTTCTGGGTTCAAGTGATCCTCCTGCCTCAGCCTCCCAATTAGCTGGGACAAGTTGCACCCACCACAACACCCAGTTAATTTTTCTATTTTTAATAGAGATAGGGTCTCATTTTGCTCAGGCTGGTCTCAAACTCCTGAGCTCAAATGATCTTCCCACCTCAGCCTCCCAGAGTGCTAGGATTACAGGCCTGAGCCACCATGCCTGGCCTCAGTTAGTAGGTTCTTAAAGGTTTCTCCCAAATATCAAGATGGAAACAAAAGTATTTATCGCCTGTACCATTTTAATGATGGCATTTATTATGTAGATTTAAACTCTCCTGTCAGCTGTCCCTCTGCAATGCCTCCTGGCTTTTCTGATTGCCCTGCCGCATTCACATACTCCCATCAGTGCCATCTCTGGCCACTGCCGCGTTCCCCACACAGAGAGCAGAACTATATTCTGTACCAATACAATTATCCAGGTACTGTGTGATAATCTGAGGATTTACTTCACAGGGTACCATTCCCCCCCACCAAAAAAATCTTCCCTTCTCTTTACTTACACTTATTTCTTTTTAAATCATAGACATAGGGGTCTCGCTATGTTGACCAGGTTAGTTTCGAACTGCTGACTTCAAGCAATCCTCCTGCCTCAGCCTCCCAAAGTGCTAAGATTACAGGCTCGAGCTACTGATCCCAGTCTTTCCTATTACTTCAGGCTGAAGTACCGTTACCCTCTCCCCGCCTAACACATGTCCAGGCCATATGCCTCTTCCTTCTTTTCTGTGCCCAGAATTAAAACTTTCTTCCTCTGAGGTTCCCAGTATTTTACTGCTCTCTTTCTTACAGCACCTCTTTCACCTTATCTGACATGGTACTGTCGTCATGGGGAGTTGTATGCACAAGTAGACACGAACCCACACCATTCATACAGCAACCTCCAGTGACGCCTGACAATTGGCAGGTGCTCCATAAACATCCACTGAGCATTTCTGAGTTGAAGGTGTCAGCCTGCGATATTGTGGCTCAGGTTACAACATCAGCAGAACCAGTAAGTCCTCACCTGACGTTGCCCATAGCTTCTAGGATGTGCACAAACGAGTGCACACATGCGCCCCAACACACACGGATACCGTGGAAAACTAGCTTGCTCAGGTAGTGGCAAATGATACTGACCATAGTAACACTGTCACCAAGAGTCGTCCCTTCAAATGAGAAGCCACAGGCTATCCATGGGTCACAGCCAGCTTAAGTCATTTGAAGGGTCTGATTCTTGGATGGTTTTAACCAGGCAGTTGGCTCTTCTTATCTCTGCTAAATTCCTAACAGGGACCTAAGAGTATTGGCCCCAGGTTTGGGTTCTATAAGCAAGGCAAACTCAGCACAGACACAGCGGCCAGGAAGAGGCAGCTATCACAACCAGGTCGCAATAGGCCACTTCTCTGCAGTCTGGGTGACAGAGGTCTCCTTGTGCTCCTCAGCAGCCTTGATTTCTAGATCCTTCCACAGATGACTGGCGGACCTCTCCTCTGTCAACCCCTGCTGTCCTTCTTGCTCAGCCGACACTACTACTCTCAGGACATGGGGAGGCTGCTGCCCTCAAGATTCTCATCCTGCCATTGAGAAGCCACCACCCTCACACCCTTCCCATCCCCTTTCCCGCCTCCAGTGGAAGAAGTTGCCACAGGAACTCCCTCCCGGCCCCCAGCCACCTCTCTCTCCTTTTATTCTCCTTATACACAGGTGACCATATCTACAAATTATTTCTACATCCTCTTGGATTATAAATATGGTACTTGGAATCCCTATTTGAAATAAATGGAAACCAACACACAAATCTTTCTAACAGAAAGGATAGAAAGACATATTTGCATTTACATCAGGGACCAATGCACCGGAAAACATACACACACACACAAACACACATAGTGTGACTTTCTGCCCCCATTACTATTTACATAGAAAGCAAGATTTTACTGGCAACTATTAAATCCACTCTCCAAACTAGAAGGGACCACAAAGGTCCTCTACTAGCAGCAGGCCTGGGACTTCAGATTCTAAGGCAGGTGAAATTACCTCCTTACACTAGCTCCCTAAATAACAAAAAGAGGGGGGACCATGGGGCTGCCAACACTGTATTCTGAGATAATTTTTTTAAATCACCATCTATTTTAAGAAAGAATACTTTGACTTGGCGCCCGTAGCACAGTGGTTACAGAGCCAGACATGTGCACTGAGGCTGGTGGGTTTGAGCCCAGAGAGGGCCAGCTGACCAACAATGACAACTGCAAAAAAAAGCCAGGCGTTGTGGTGGGTACCTATAGTCCCAGCTACTTGGGAGGCTGAGGCAAGAGAATCACTTGAGCCCAAGAGTTTGAGGTTGCTGTGAGCTGTGACA
>NW_003852402.1:25169144-25175170 GCF_000181295.1 Otolemur garnettii | reverse complement strand
TTGGCGGGTCCGGGCTGGGGATTCGAACCCACCACCTTAGGTGTATGTGGCTGGCGCCTTAGCCGGTTGAGCTATAGGCGCCGAGCCCAGTATTGCTTTCTGAGGCCAGATCTCGGTCACTGTGTTGATGAGGGAGACTGGTAAGCGCTGGATAGGTGACTAAAGACTGTCATCAACCAGGCATCTCTCTTTGACAAAAATCAGAAGGACTGAAAGTAAATTGAAAATAAATTATTTTCATACAAAGTGATACAATGTTACTAGTGCTAGATTCAGGTCTTGTATAAAATCATCTCTCGCGTTCATACCTGTCTCTTAGAGTAAATACTAAATACTGATAATTCCTTTACCACATTTCAAGCACACCTACTACATCCTAAATGCTGTCCACGACATGGGAGAGGAATGAACCAGACAGACATGGTACCTCGTGCAAAGGTTGGTTTTTAGTGGTGAAACATGCATTAAACAAACAGCTACACAAATTTTATTTGTGTTGTTTTATACACATGTATACATGTTGTGTGTATATATACAATATACATGTAACACATGGGATATAGATGTGTGTATACACAGACACATGTAGGCACCCATTTGGTAAGTGTCATAAAGAAAAATATAAAGTGTTAAGATATAGTTTAACAAGAGGGCGTTCTTCAGATAAGGAAGGCAGGAAAGATCGATAAAGAAGACGACATAACAATTAAACTCAGACCTAAAGGAATAGCAAAATTTAGCAGGTTGGAAGGGAGGGGGCATGGGGCCCTTCCAGACAGAGGTAGCTATGTCGGAGAGCTTGGCTCCTTTGGGGAACTGAAAGAAGGAAATGTGGTGAGAACACAGTAAGCCTGAGGAAGAGGAGAGCTGGAGAAGAGAAAAGCAGTCTCCTAGCCTCTGCCCAAAGTGACCAGAAACTTCCGCTCTCTGCAAAGAGCTCTTTCCATCTAAAGAGAAATCGCTCTATTGCTTTTACACACTAATCTATTAGTTCAACACCTCTGTACCATGCCCAGAAAACGTTGAACCCCTTCTCTGCAGAGCAGCCTTTGAATGTCTGGAGACAGCTAGAGCGTGATTCCTGAACCTTCTCTTCCAAATGAACATCGCCATCGTTCCTACGGTTCCTGTTGTCTGTGTCTCTTTTAAGAAGAAGGTAGATTTTCCCACATCCACTTCTGTTACGGGATCTGGATTTCTCCTCCACAGATCATCCCAAATCGATTTTAAGTCTAGGTTATTTTTGTTGATTCTGTTCCTACCTGCCTTCCTGGGTAACACACAAGTAAGTTAGGGTCAGCCCTGAGTTTCCAGGAGAACTAGGAAATCTCAAAATGCATGCTACCAATAATATTTATTTCTTCTTTTATGTCTCTTTCCTGTACCTTAAGGATTTTTTCAAATAATGAAATGGTAGTGGGCATTCATCTATACTAAACTCAAAGAACCGAAGTTTATGGTGGAAAAAAGAAATACAGTACTTACTATTTGAATTGATCTTGATTTGGAAGCAGCTCAGGAAACGTTACATTCAGGGAGGGTGAGGATACTGCAAGAACACTGCTCTTGATTGCTTTAGCTAGAGACCTAGATTCCCTGGAAACTAGGGCGAGGTTACAGGGGTGGAGCTGTGGAAGCAGGGCATTCTGCCAGGCTGGAATCACATATCTCCTCTTTGAAAGTGGAGTAGAATAAGACACATTAGAGTTTCATGAATAATACAGCAGCCCCAACAATGCTGAATGAAAGGTGAATGGCCTTTACGAGCACATTTTACCCAAATAAGTCAGTCTCTCGACGTTCCTACCCTTTTCTTCCTGCTCCCTCCCCTCAGAGCTCCGTCAGCCCATTAGCCAGATTTCTTGGGTTTCTGCTGCCTCCTGTTGCAAGGTGAATTGTCCCAGGGCTCTCAGGCAATCTGTTGCTCCTGAAGCTTTCTCCTCCTCTGCCAGCCTTTCCCCCTCTGTGGCTGTTCAGCTGCTCATTATACTTCCCTAGAGGAGGCTGCGTACAGCCCAAGTACAGCAGGTGAAAGTCAAAGCTGACAAGTTGCCGCTTCACCTTGGTGCTGATACATTTGAGGCAAAGAAATAATATAATGGTTGGTTTAGAGCATCGGCTGCTTTTCTTGGAAAATTCTACCCTTTTCCTCGTTACCCTGCAGTAAGAGTGCTACCTCTGCACATAATCAGAAGAAATCACATTTGGAAAAAGTCTTCAGTTATGCGTGAAATAACATCACAAGCGGCATTAAAACCGAGCAGATTTCAGTCCTGGATGGAGGCTTCTCTCTACGGGAAGTGCCCATCCTGTAGAGACGGAGAAAGAGGGTTGGCCATTAAATTACCAACTTGGGAGGGCAGAGACCATGTCTGTTCATCTTTACTTTCCTTCAAAGGTGGACACATATTAAGTTGTTCAACAGAATATGTTGCATGAAGTTCGTTCTTAAGAACAACTACGTCTATCGGCATCAACAAACAGTTACCTTCCGGGTGGTAGAACTAAGATAACTTTTATTTTTACCTTTGCTTTTTCTGCATGTTACAGATTTTCCCCAGGGAACATAGATGTATTTCATCCAAAAGTTATCATGAAAAAGAAAATTTGGGGAATTGGAAGGGACCAGACAGATGAGTACAATCCTCTTACTCCTCACAGGGGGAAAAGGAAGCTCAGAGAAGCCAAATGATACGTCCAAAGCCACACGGCTTGTTAGTGAAAAAGCTGAAAGAAAACCCAGGTCCTTCACACTTCTCAGCTCTACCTTTCTTCCACTGTAGCCTTTGCTTTCCCCAGAAAGACAGGGTTTGGGTCAGACTCTAATGTTTTTCAAAACCTCGAACCCAAACCTAAAAGCAAATTGCGCTTATCCTGACAGAAGACATTATCTTAGGGTAGCACCTGTGGCTCAGTGAGTGGGGCGCTGGACCCATATACCGAGGGTGGCGGGTTCAAACCCAGCCCTGGCCAAACTGCAACAAAAA
The DNA here is from genome assembly GCF_000181295.1 of Otolemur garnettii. NCBI lineage: Eukaryota > Metazoa > Chordata > Mammalia > Primates > Galagidae > Otolemur > Otolemur garnettii. The sequence goes on along the minus strand of NW_003852402.1, from coordinate 25,172,183 downwards.
TTAGCCGGGTGTTGTGGCGGACACCTGTGGTCCCAGCTGCTTGGGAGGCTGAGGCAAGAGAATCACCTAAAACCCAGGAGCTGGAGGTTGCTATGAGCTGTGATGCCACGACACTCTACCAAGGGCAATAAAGTGAGACTCTGTCTCAAAAAAAAAGAGAAGACATTATCTTAGACTGAGCATATCTTAAACTGAGTCTAGTTGAAAAAGTTTCAAACTTTTTTTTTTTTTTTGCAGTTTTTGGTTGGGGCTGCGTTTGAACCCACCACCTCTGGTATATGGAGCCAGCGCCCTACTCCTTTGAGCCACAGGCACTGCCCTGAGTTTCAAACTTTTTATCATGAAAATTTCAAATAGACAGTAAAGACAGAATATGAAAATGGATTCAGCTTCAATAATTATCAACTTACAGGTGGCACCTGTGGTTCAGTGAGTAGGGCGCCAGCCCCATATACCGAGAGTGGTGGGCTTGAACCCGGCCCCGGCCAAACTGCAATAACCAAAAATAAATAAATAAATAAAGTAATAATAATAATAATTATCAGGTGGTGCCTGTGGCTCAGTGAGTAGGGCAGCAGCCCCATATACCAAGGGTGGCAGGCTTGAACGGGGCCCTGGCCAAACTGCAACAAAAAAATAGCCAGGTGTCATGGTAGGCACATGTAGGACCAGCTGCTTGGGAGGCTGAGGCAGGAGAATCACCTAAGCCCAGGAGCTGGAGGTTTCTGTGAGCTGTGATGCCCCAGCACTCTACCGAGGGCAAGAAAATAAGACTCTGTCTCTTAAAATAATAATAATAATAATTGGGGCAGCACCTGTGGCTCCATATGCCAGAGGTGGCGGGTTCAAACCCAGCCCCAGCCAAAAAAAAAAAAAAAAAACCAATAATAAAATTATTAGCTTTAATTTTTAAAAATAATAATAATAATTATCAACTTACAGTCATGCTCCCAGCTACTGCTGCCCCCTCTATGGACAGTTCCAAGATCAATCCCTAACATCATAACATGTCATCCGTAAGTACTTTTGTATGGGTCTCTAAAAGATAAGGACTCTTGTCAGATATGACCACTCAACTGTTATCATACCTAACAGAATCGATAATAAATCCTTACTATAACCAAATAGCCATTTGTGTTCCAATTTCCCTGACAGACACCATCCTGAACACGCCAGCTGTCCAGCACATGGGGACTCACACCCAACTCATGACTATACTGAAATGTCCAAACTCAAAAGGATTCACAGCCTTTTCTGACTATGCTGAGAAAAACTTAACTGAATGGATATTTGGCAATGCCAGAAGATATTCTCCAAACATCACAAACACCTGAAGGGTCTGACAGTAACTTGGCCAGGCCAAACCCAAAGTCCTAACACAGCCTGCGCAGTCCTGTCTGATCTGACTTCTGCCTCTGCTCTGACCTGATCAGTCCCTCACTCTCCCACGCTATAGACACATTTTCTTTTTCCAACAAAAAGCCATGCTTGCCCCCAAATTAGAGTTTTCATGCGCTTTTTTTCCTGCCCAGTCTTTCCAAGGCTGTCAACTCCTCAGAGCTTATCCTTAACCACTAAATCTCCCCTCCACCCTAGTCTGTCTTTTAAAACACCCTCACTGAAGTTCTTCATAGCATTTATTGCTAAGATTCTCTTGTCTGTGTGCTTGTCTTTCTTTCCTGCAGAACATAAGCTCCAGGACAATTAGTTCCTCGTCAGCGGAGGTGAGGCTTTTGTATTTACAGACCCAGCACAGACTCTGACAATGGAAGGGCTCCACAAGTGCCTGTTAAATGAATTAATGTGTAGGCGCGAACATGATGGATATGGGATGCCTAAGTTAACACGCACCTGCAGCACAGCAGCTTATCTGTTGAACGAATGAAAGCACCCATGCAACGTGAGAAAAAGAACAGCCTCGTTTCAGATGAGCTCCACTCCTGAGTTCTCATCTCAGTGCCCCAAAGCACTTGGCCGAGGCCCTTAACCAAAATGTGCTTCTATTACATCTGTTGTTGACGGCTTTTCACAACTACAAAGGTAATACATATTCATGGTTGAAAACTTGGGGATCCACAATGCACACAAATTTCAAGATTAAAATAACCTAGAGAAAGTGCCTGTCAACATCGTTTTTCGTGCATATATTACACAGCATTGGAATGATATTCTTCTCACTGATCTGAGACCTATTCTTTTCATTTCACAATGTGGCATTAACATTTTACAGGTCACTGAACTCTTTTCCAAAATACATTGTTTATAGGTCACTTGACTCTTTCCCAAAATACATTATTTGAAGGGAACATTGTGTTCCATTGTACAGACAATGCACCCACCTAATCCCTTATTGCTGGACATTTTATTTGCTGCCTTTTTTCTTGGCTACCATGAAAAAAATTCTTATACACTTACATGCATTTCCACTGTTCTATCCTCCAGATATATTTCTACAAGTGGAATTGCCTGACAAGTTTAAATACAAATTAGGAGATTTGTAAGTATTGCTAAATTGCTCGCCAGCACAACTCTGTTAAACTGCCCAGCATTACTGTTCAAGTATGTTCATCTCTGGCTGTATGCAGTAGCTCACACCTGTAATCCTGGCACTCTGAAAGGCTGAGGTGGGAGGATCCCTTGAGCTCAGGAGTACAAGACCAGCCTGAGCAAGATCAAGACCCTGAACCTACTAAAAATGAAAAGAAAAAAATTAACATCATGGCATCACAGCAGGCACCTGTAGTCCTAACTACTTGGGAGGCTGAAGCAGGGGGATTGCCTTAGCCCAGGAGTCTTGAGGTTGCTGTGAGCCTGGGCAATAGAGAGAGACTCTGTCTTTAAAAAAAAAAAAAAAAAGTTCATCTTCTTTTTCCCTTACCAATAACAGATAATATTCTTAAAAATATATAATATCATGTTGTAACTGTCTGTTAATTTTTTTTTTTTTGGTAGATAACAGATTCCTTGAGAGAACTTTTTCTTCCTTATTACTTCCGATATGCAGTAGGCACTAATTGTGGATACATGGATGAATTAGAT
>NW_003852402.1:25163459-25168964 GCF_000181295.1 Otolemur garnettii | reverse complement strand
CCCGCCACAACGCCTGGCCATTTTTTGGTTGCAGTCATCATTGTTGTTTGGTGGGCCCGGGCTGGGGATTTGAACCCGCCACCTTAGCTGTATGTGGCTGGCGCCTTAGCTGCTTGAGCCACAGGTGCTGAGCCCTGAACTACAATTCTAAACTCTCCTGCCCAGCTCACGTGCTTGCCACGGCACGGTCCCTCCTCCCTAGTTAAGTTCTGCTAAGCAGCCACTTGCTCATGGTTCTGGAGCGTCAGGCGCACAGCCCACCATATCTGGCTCGCCCTCCCATTGAGCTTCAGCAGAAGAGACATGGAAATTACTAATTTTGGCTTACATGATGTTTACTGCTGCAAGTTTAACTAATTAATGTTTTAACAGCAGAGAAACAAATCCCAGATTCCTATTAGCAAAGCGAAACGGAGAGTAAACACCACGCTGGACTGCTCCGCGGTACCCAAATCTACTAACTGGAGAGATGCAACCCCCAGGGGCTGAATCTGACCCAGAATTTGTGCTAGAAGAATTTAACCCAATCGTGCCACATGAGAGAGCTACCTGGTACTCATCCGCACTGTGTGTAGACCCCAACTTGGGGAACCTCAGGAACCTGGGAGGGAACAGGAGCAGGTCTTAGGTGCTGTTACAGCCCCTGTGCGCAGCACTGCCTGGCACGTGGTAAATACCTATGAAACATCTGTAAAGAAGGAGATACCAAAGAAAAGGAATATAGGATGAGAAGCGTCATGGGAGCCTGGCTGGGGGTGAGGGAGGAGGAGTCTCTGGTCTTCTTCATTGTCACCCACATGGAGTAGAACAAATGGACTCCTGGGAAAGAAACAGCTGGGGCCACAGCCAGGCAGCTAGACAGCTTGTCAATTCTGGTCTCTGGCTTTGGACCTAAATCAGAAAACAACCCTGTTCCATTTCCCTGTGCGATGTCGGCTTCCAACATTAGAGAAAAATGTTTAATACTCTGACAATGTGTATGCCAATAAATAATGTAGATCACAATTTTACAACGAAAATGCCTAGAATAATTGACTATATTCCACCTATTGTGAAGAGGTTTGATAGCAATATTCCCCCAGACTTTTATTCCCCCTATATGCTAAGAAATATGGAAATTAAAACTATCATCTGCCCACAACAAATCAGCAAAATCATAGGTTTCTGGGTCTGGAAAGGCAGAAAGCAAAATGGATAATAGACTCTCCAATGCACTTCTGTTTTTTAATGCATGCCCTCTTTGGCTGAAGATAAGAGGTAATCATATTAATGACATTCAGTGCCAATGACAGCTATGTGCAAAGAAGCTGTATCATTCATTCATTCATTCATTTGCTGTTAGGCATTATGGAAACAAAGACAGTATGTTCCTCCCTATTCTCATGAAGCTTACCGCCAGCTGGGGAGATTCATAGCAATCTATTATTAAGAGCTAAAAGAGACCCATGCCCAGTTTTCTCAAGGAGGAGATGAGAAAAGAATGGATTGAGGAAAAAGTGAAAAAAATAAAAAGTTACAGTATTTGAAAATCTATTATTAATACTAATAGTTACCCATTTACTGAGTACCGTATATAAACCAAATACCAATAATAAATCACTGAGGTAGAATCTATTATCATCCCCATTTTAAAGAGTACAAAACTGAGGCTTAGAGAATAGTATGGTCCTAAACAAGAGAAGAATAATCTGGGAGAGTTCAAAACTAGCATGTAACAATCATTGCCCCAAATGTTACTTAGAAATTAGGTGCGTATCCATATTGATTATAACACAGGCGTATTGATCTGCTGTTACGTAACAAGTTACCCTCAAAACTTAGTGGTGTAAAACAACAAACATGTATTATCTGAAAGGTTCTATGGGTCAAGAATTCAGAGGTGGCTTAGGTGGGTTCTTCTCCCCAGGATATCTCAGACTTTACAGCTGTATTTATCTGAAGGCTTGACTGAGGCTGATAGATCTACTCACAAGATGCCCCACTCGTGAGGCTATTGGCAGAAAACCTCAGTTTCCTTGCCATGTGAGCTTCTTCATAGGGTTGAGTGTCCTCATGACACGGCAGCTGGCTTCCCCCAGGGCTAGTAATCCAAGAGAGAGCAAAATACAAGCCACAATGCCTTTTATTGTCTAATTTCCAATGTCTAATGTTTCCATAATGCCCAACGCCAATTCTTTGCTTTTTTAATTTCAAAGTATTAAGGGAGTACAAAAATCTTTGTTACCTAGATAGATTCTTTAATGCTGAAGCCAGGGCTTTCAGTGTGCTGTCACCAGGACAACATTCATTGTAACCAATAGGGCTGCTGGGTGCTCTCCTACAGCAGGTCCCACAGGGGCAGCTACTATGGGACCTATTCAAATTTCCTGGACCAGTTGACTCCCATTCATGGGCAAGAACATCTGCTCTCCTTGTTCCCTCCCTGGCCCAGCAAGGGGCAATGCTGGAGCAGATGCAATGAAGCCAATCCCTGTGCAGGCTGAGAGCCCCAGACCCAAGAGCTCAACATGACATCAGGTGTGACAACTCCGGGACAGAGGCCAGTGGGTCCCTGCTGAGCCTGCTCTCCTTTGCAATATCACTAGACATGGTCCAAACAGTTCCCTGGTCAGTACCGAGGCCCACAGTGGTGGGGGCCCTCAAATCTGAAGGAGCAGTATCCATGTGGGGAGTGTGGGACCCTGAGGCTCTCTCCTTTATCCCTTCATACCTGCTGAAGTCTGCCTGGGACCTTCTGATCTTGGTGAGTGGGACTCCTTGTCTCTAGTTCCTTCACCAAGTGTCTCTTGTCATTTCTCTGATGATCTGTGATGCTCCCTCTAAGAGGGTCCATCTGCAGGTGGGCACCTACCTGCAACCTGCAGACCTCTCCTTGAGAGCAGCTTACAGGGGCTTCTTCTGCTCCACCATGTTGGCCCCTCCCTCCTTTAACTTTCTATAATTACGAATGAGTTATCAAGCACAGCCCACACTTAAGGGAAAACCAGCCTCCACCTTTTAAATGGTGGCGAATTTGTGAACATGTTTTAAAACCATTGCTATACCTCGGACTGCAAACTAGAATTGAATGGGAAAACTCCATCTAGAGAAAAACGGTTTGCATTTAAAAAAGAAGTAAATAGCAAATAAACTAGGTCCCAGGTGGTGAGAAAATATGATGATACCTATGGGCCTGGCAAAGGGCTGGACTGCTCATGCCTATTAAGCTTGTAAGTGTAATTCTTTTAGGAGAAGAGGTGGGGCTCAGTAAAATCCACACAGAAACATACATTTAAAAATACTTCTTTTCTGGCTCTGCGCCTGTGGCTCAAGTGGCTAAGGCACCAGCCACGTATACCCAAGGTGGCGGGTTCGAATCCAGCCCAGGCCCGCCAAACAACAATGATGGCTGCAACCAAAAAATAGCCAGGCGTTGTGGTGGGCACCTGTGGTCCCAGCTACTTGGGAGGAGGAGGCAGGAGACTTGCTTGAGCCCAGGAGTTGGAGGTTGCTGTGAGCAGTGACGCCATGGCACTCTACCCAGGGGGACAGCTTGAGGCTCTGTCTCAAAAAAAAATAATAATAATAATAAAAATAAATAAAAATACTTCTTTTCTGCTATTAATTTCTTTTGGTATTTCCCCCCTTTGAAAAAATGTTTTTTGAAAATGTCAATTTATTTCTTAGATAGGTCTTAAGAAAAAGGTTTGGGCCGGGGGGTGGGTAGGGAATTAGGATCTCCGGTGGACCAGAGGAGAGAAGTGGCGGCAGAGATCAAAGGGGCAGAGCCCAGGAAGAGACAAAAGGAAAAGCAGGGTCCCCTAGGTCAGCTAGTCCCACCCAAAATTCTCCTTCAGGGCTCTCCTCGGCAAGCCAGACTCCTGAACATTCTGTGCTCTGTTCAAAAGAAGAAGGCTTTTCCTTGTCAGAGCAGAAAGAAACTGGATAAAAATGAACCTCCGAGCATAGAAAGCTGAATGTTTAAAAAAATCAATTACATCTCCTGACCAATGCAAAATACGGACCATGAAATGGTGTTATCATACTGGAGGCAGCTTTTACACTATGGAAAAAAAGATGAGCAGCAAAGCCCAGGGACAGCCTAGTGCTGCGGCCCAGCAGAAAATGCTGCAGTGGGGCCTGGGTTCAAATTCTTCTAGTGCTTCCTCTTAACCGGCTGATACCCTGGGAAAGTTCCTCTTTCTCAGCCGTCTTTTCCTTTCTGTAAAGGGAGGGGTACTAGTCATTTCCTTACAGGGATGTGAGGGTTTAATGAGAAATGTAAGAGCTTGGTGAATGTCAACTATCATTAAAGCACGACAACGCCTGAGTTGTGAAGTCGGCCTTTGAGAATGACAATGGAGAAAATTTGTTTATTTCCTGCATCTCAGTGTGTAGTTTATGAGTAATCCTCTGGAGCATTGCTCAGAAAGCAAACAGTGAATCACTGCACATCCTCTCCCTCCCTGAGCCTCCCTGACTCTCCATGCCTAGGGGAGGGTCCTCACCTCGCTGAGCAGGCATGACAAAGCACAGAGAGTCGCTGTCGCTGAATACCAGCAGCATTCCTGGACTTGGCGGGGGCCCAGGAAGGAGCCGCGGCAGTGGTCTCCCACTGCTCACAAGTTCCCATCTTCCTGTGACCACATTTCTTGTGCACAGCAAAGGCCTGAGGCAAGGGCTATTCTCCCAAATCCTAGAAATCAGGTATAGTGCTGGCCCCGGGGGCCTCCTAGTAAAAGGGAAAGGGACCCCAGGACGGGTGCAGAGGTTGGTGAGGACCCTCTCTGGAGCAAAGGGTGGGAAAGTCATCCCACACAGCTTTTCTCTCCCCCTCTCCTGTCCCAAGCCACAAAGCAATGGGCTACAGGCTGTTCCCAGCAGTAGGGCTCTGAGACCTGGATGAAGGGGAAATCAAACAGGTGTAAGAAGGTACATAAGAAGGCCCCTACAAGCCTGGTGAGAGCATGATCGCCATTTCCCATACTACACTTCTAAATGCCAAAAGGGGAGATGACCACTCTGGTCCCTCATTCCCATTTTCCAGCAGGGAAGGAGACAAGCTACCACCCCAGAACACGGAGGTCAGAAACCAGCTAACACCCCCCCCCTTTCCAGGTCTACCCTCTCAGCATGTTCCATATCCCCCCCACCCCCCACCCCCCACCCCCCGGGAAAAACTTTTTGATGCTTCTACCTACCTTGCCAGCCAAAGAGATACCTTTAGGCCCTCATATCCCTACCTAGTTAATAATTAAAGCGCTTCTCTACAAGCTGGCAAGCCCAACTTTATTAAGGGTCCAACTGGCAGATATAAAACCTTCATCAACTATTCATGCCTCTCTGGGGCTTAACTGGAACCTTTCGGAAAACAGTGTGAAGGACTCAGCACTTAGTTACAAACCCTGCCTAGGAAATTAATTTATTCTGGATTCTTAGAAGAAGCATAGAGTGTGTTGCTATTTACTCTTTTTTTTTTTTTTTTTTTGAGACAGAGCCTCAAGCTGTCCCCCTGGGTAGAGCGCC
>NW_003852402.1:25092116-25163263 GCF_000181295.1 Otolemur garnettii | reverse complement strand
GAGCTATAGGCGCCGAGCCGCTATTTACTCTTAATAACAAAACCCCTTAGCATCTTAAGCCCACCTGTTAGTCAAAGAGAAGTGTCACTGTCACTGCAGGCTGAGGCCTGCCTCCCAAGCCTGCCTTCCCCAGACACATTCCCAGATACTGGAACCTCAGATGGACCCTCCCTGGAGTCGGGAACAACAAAATCACACACCCATCAGGCTTCTGGGACTGACTGGAGGCCATCACCTTCTGGTCCTTGCCAAACAGTGGGAATTTTGAAAGGTCACCCCCTGCAATACTTTCCCCTGCCTCAGTGACAACCGCCACCAGTATTTACTGAGCCTTATTACGTGCCAGGCGCCGCTCTACAGTCTATATATGTATTCTGTTGGTTTTCCACAACTACCCCGAGGGGCAGGTTCTATTATCACGCCCATATTTCACAAAGGTACAGAGAGGATGAATGAGGAAGCGGCCCAAGGTCCCACAGGTGAAAAAGTTGCTGAGCTGGCATTCAAAGCCACAGTCCGGCCCCAGTTGGCCACTATGTTAGGCAAACTTGCTTGCTGTATTCTGTATGTTTTTCGGGTTTTTCATGACAGGTGAGAATGGGAGCCTCTCCTCTTCTCCAGCAGACCCCTGGCCTGGTGTGAGACGGTGGCTGTCTAACCCTTGCTGCTCAATGCTTGTGCCTGAGACGCTGCCAGACCAGAAAGGATCCCACCCCATGACTGTTCTCTAACAGGGATGCTTTTCTAGTGATGATCAAAGCCTTATTTCCCCCAAGAAGCACAATAAAATACTGCAACGTGGGTTCTGCAGGCCACGAGATGCCCTTCTACTAGTTCAACGTCAGTGACCTTGGTTGGGCAGGCAGTTTAACATTGCTCAGTCTTGGGTGTCTTGTGATATAAATGTGGATGGCCCTACTTACGCCTTGATATTTCTGTGAGAAAGAAGGGATATAAAGCGTATAAAACACCTGTTCCATGCAATAAAGATGAACTCCCTAAGGCTTTTTCCTGTTCTAAAAGTCTGTAACTATTTCGTTTCACTGCTCGGGTGGTTACAGATCCTCAAGGAAGAAAAGGTGAAGGTTTTCTGTCTTGTTTCAAGCTAAACCACATCTCTTGGGAATGGGAAATCAACAATTATTGCTGCCTACCAGTTGTGCAGCCCTGTGACAAATCCAAGGGATTTATATTCCAGGGAGCAATAAGATGCCTGTGCCTGGGAAGATAACAGATTGTTCCACAAGTAAATGACTGAGCAGGAAACCAACAGAAGGAGATCCTTCCCCCTGGGCCCTGTGTGAGGTTAGATGAGGGAAAGTTTCAGGAAAGAACAGACTGGGACAGGCAGAGAAGGTCAAGGGGAGCAATTCCTGGAAAAGGAGATGGGGGGAGAGATAGGGAGAGAGGAAGAGAAACAAGGAGAGAGGGAGAGAGAAAGAGAGGGAGAGAGTCGGGGGAGAGAGAGAGAAACAAGAAGAAGGGGAGAGAGAGGTAAGGAGAGAAGGAGAGAGAAAGAGAGGGGGAGAGAGTGACAAGGAGAGAGGGAGAGAGAAAGAGAGGGAGAAAGTCAGGAGGAGAGAGAGAGAGATCAGGAGAGGGGGGGAGAGAGGGAGAGAGATAAGGAGAGAAGGAGAGAGAGAGAAACAAGAAGAGGGTGAGAAAGAGACAGAGAGAGAGGGAGAAAGAAACAGGAGGGAGAGAGAGAGATAAGGAGAGGAGGAGAGAGAGACAAGGAGAGAGAGAGAGAGATAAGGAGGGGGAGAAAGTCAGGAGGAGAGAGAGAGAAACAAGAAGAGGGGGAGAGAGAGACAGGGAGAGAGGGAGAGAGATAAGGAGAGAGGGAGAGAGAAAGAGAAGGAGAAAGTCGGGGGAGAGAGAGATAAGGAGGGGAGAGAGAGGGAGAGAGATAAGGAGAGGGGGAGAGAGACAGGGAGTGCAGGAGAGAGAGACATGGAGATAGGGAGAAAGATAAGGAGAGAGAGAGGGAGAGACTCAGAGAGAGAAGTAGAGAGGGGGAGCGAGTCAGGGATAGAGGCATAGAGGGAAGAGGGGGAGAAGCGGGGAGAGAGAGAGAAAGACAGGGAGAGAGGAAAAGCGGGTTGAGAGAGAGAGAGAGGGAGATGGAGAGAGAGGGGGAGAGAAGGAGAGAGAGAAAGAGAGACTAGGAGAGAGGGAGGGAAGGAGGGAGGGCGGGCACATGCTGGTACACAGCAGTGAGGGCTGGGATATCACAAAATATATCCCATCAACAGTAAGGCAACAGTTGGCCATGCAGGAGAGTTTATAGCACGAAGTCCGGATTAAACAATCAATGCACGGCACACACAGTTGCATTTTGCTTTACCATTCACCCAGCGCTTTACATATGTAATCCAACTTAATCCTTACAAGGGCTACGCTAAGCCTATACTATCCCTATTTTGCAGTTGAAGAAACACACTCAGAGAGACTTAGATAGACATTATTTCCACAATTGATTCTCAAAATAATTCTGAGAAATGGGTAGGGCAGGCATTATTTCCATTTCAGAAAAAGGTCAATTAAGGCTCAGAGAGCCTCAAGATCCACCTCAGTGCATCTCAGTGCTACAGACCCAACACTCTCTTTTTATAATGAATGTTTATAATGGTACCATTATTATCTTGAAAGGAAATAAAATTCAAAAATAATGTGATATCCATAATTGTGACAAACAAAACTGCATCCCAGAACTACTCAAGCATCTTCTAGGTAACAGGATGCCCGAGGCTAAGACCTACCCAAAGTCAAAGGTAGAACCAGGCCTCACCCTCGGGTCTCCTGACTTTGAGAGCAAGGCCCTTCCTCTTTGACAGGGTGGGAGGTGGCCAGAGAGGAGAGGATGCAGACCAGTGGAGCTGAGGCTGAGAAGCCTCAATATCAGTGCAGTCAGGCCACCAGCTTCTTGCCCCTCCAATGAGGCCAGAAGTCACCCATCCTGGCTGACATGGAGATAAAGCACTCGCCTTCCACCCCTCACCCTCCATACGACACCTCCTAGTTCTAAGGAAAGCACATAGGAACTGGAGAAGAACTGCTTTCACTCTTTATGGCCAACTCAAACTAATTTACAGTACAAAACAAGGCATTAGGGACCAAGATTTGTTTTAAAAGTCTGTGCATGGCTGTAGATTAGATTTATCTTCCTCTTGGTCTAACCACCTGATAGGACTGACGGCTTTGATCAACCTTGCCAACAAAAACCCAGATGGTCTACAAAGCTCACTCCAGAGGCCCCTCTGGGAGATTCTGGACTGAAAAGACTCTGTCTCTAAAAAAAAATAAATAAATTAATAAACGCCAGAGACAACCTCAGATTCATACCAGTTTAACAGGTAAAACCTTTCCAAATGGTGAACAGATAAGTCTCTCTGGGTTGGTCCAGGACCACACCTACTAGTAAGCCTAAGATTGACTTTATTGGGCAAAAAAAAAAAAAGAAGGACTATTGGTTTATCCTAAGTTGGCTGAGCAGATGACACCAAACATCAACTGAGAGCTGTGCAGAAAGAGAGTCATTTGTAGAGAGGAGGGAACTTGGGTGGGAAGTAAAGATACTGGTGACATGGGTGCACACTGCCTCATCTATAGTCAAAGACAGACGTGCCGAGGACAGACAGACCAAAGACATCCTTAAGGGCTGCTGACGTTCTCTCACGCAGCGCTTAGTGTCAATACTTCTGTCTTACTTTGGGGGCAAAAAATGCCACCTTTTGCAATTTTCTTAATTCTGTTCATTTAAAAAAACCTTTATGACAACATCTGTGTGTACAGAGCTCTCCTTATGCGCTTATCTCAAATAATTTATGCGCTTATCTCAAATAATTCCCTGTGGGGAGGTAAAATTGCTATCTGTATTTCACAAATTAGAAAACTGAGGCTGGAAAAGATGAACTTGCCAGGGTCACTTATCTAACAAGCGTCGGAGTGAGATTCTCCTGAATCTTCCAGACACCAGAGCCCAGAACACTGACCCTCTCTCTGCCTTCTTTGCCCAGCTACTTCTACCCACCCTGAGTTTCCTCTCATGCAGCAAACTTTCCTTGATTCTTCCAGGCTGTCCCATAATCCTATTGCCTTCACAGAATTTTGTACATACCCCGTTACAATCTTATTGAACATGTTGCTCTCTTTGCCCATTAGATGCTGAGATCTGGAGGAAGATAGATGGGGACTACATCTTATTCTTCATTATATCCTTGAATCCAGTGTTTCTCAACCTTCCTAATGCCGCCGCCCTTTAATACAGTTCCTGTGGGTCGCGACCCACAGGTTGAGAACCGCTGCTTTAAACCTAGCATGACGCCTGGCACACAGTAGATGCTTAATTAACGTTTGTTGAGTTACTGAATGAGCACTTATGTCCAAAAGATGTTTCTGCTATTTTTAAAAGTTCTTTTTGTGATAGATTATTCTAACTAATCCCTTTGCTAGAACTTTTTCTCATGCTGGTGTATTCTTATGCCATGCGTAATTGTCAAAGACTTGATTTGGTAGGTAATTGAGTCTTTGTGCATTTCCTCTTAGTTCTCAGCCGGCTGACTCTGCGTTAATGATTTCACAGTATGAACAGACTTGCATACTATTAAGCTGCGATGATCTTTTACATGCAGTCAGGGAAAAAATGAGATAGTTGTAAACAAGCATATGCACGAACTCATTCATAAAACTGACTATCCGGATTCTAAATTGCATAATCATCCTCTTTTTATATTTAACAGATGACTAAGAGGTTTGAATTTTCATAGAGTTGAAAGCTATGCTGTTATGTCAGAGGAGGGAAGAAGAAACTAGAGCTTGCCTGGAGGTAGTCAGACTCCGACTGCAGCGTTGCTCAATCTGATCTTTACAAAATTCCCATTCAAAAAGCATTCGGGTTGCACACCCTTGAATTCCATTGAGGAGACTGGAAATATATTTCTGCTCTGAAAATTCCTTAGGGTGCAGGGTCCTTATCTTAGATGTCTTTGAATTCCCAACGTTCAGCACAGTCTCTCACGTAGAACCTCCACAAATAGGAGCGCCAAGAGAGGAGTTGGTTTTCACATTTGGCTGTCTTGTTTAACTCAGAATGCTACTCGAATGCTGCCAGAAGAGCTCGGGTCTCCGTGTTTTAAGCGCTGCCTGCACAGTGTACCGTTCTGCACCCAACATGGTCTGTAACTCTGTGGTTTCTATGCAAAGTTCTCCCACTGGACTCTAAGCTCTCTAAGGGCAGGGACATGCGACAGATGCCAATGTTTCCTCCCTGAACTTTCTTCGGCAACAGAGCCTTGATTCCAGGCCCCGGTGGCCACATCCCGGGCCTGACCTATCGGCCTGCTCCCTGCCCTGGCTGTTCCGCACTCTGTGCCTCCTGAGAGCAGCAGCCTGGTTTACCTTTGCCTTTCAGGACTGAGAGCAGAGCAAGCTTTACATGAATGTCTGATGTCTACAAATGGATGAAGAAACAGATGCTCTTCTGTCATCCCAGGGCCTGAGCAGAATTTGATCAAATAGATATGCGGGTTGAGCCTTTCCAAGAAAAATGCATTTAATTTAAAAAATTCAAAAGTAAAATTTTATTTTACTCAAGTAATGCAAGAGCCCTTTAGACCAGAGCTTGAGAACCAGCTCTACCCTTTGCCGGGTATCTGTTTAAGTCATTAAAGTTCTCTAGGCCTGTTGATTCATTGGCAATGAAAATTACAATATCTACTTTACATCACTGTATGCAGGTCATCTACACGTGACAAACAAAGGTGGTTTTGTACACACCGATCAAAGAGTTTTTAGCAGAGAATCTAACACAGGACAATTTCTCAATGTCAGTGGTGCCTTTGTAAGTGGCATATAACACCCAGAGAAGGGGCTAAAGGCAAACATATGGGTTGAGTAAGAGTTTTCTCCTTCAAACTTCTACATTTAGTATTTCCCCATCATGGGGGGTTATATTTAATTTCACTTCTCTCACTTTCCCTGGAAATCTCATTGGGCTGGTGCTCTCTCTGCTTCTTAGAGGACAACTATCTACCTCCCAAAGTGAGGTCTGGCTTTTCTCTCTCTTTTTAACCAGTCCTAGGCAGGACAATTTAGGACCCATATAATAACTCTCATCCTAACTCAGGAAGTCTGTCTCAGCCAGAGCGTGACCACGCTAGGGCAGCTGGCTGGGCTAGGATTATGCAGGTGAGGGATTTATTTATTTCCTCTGCAGAGAGATGGACAGAAATTCCAAAGCCAGACTAATTATCAGAAAAACCAAGGAAGCTCAAAATCAAAACAACAAATAAAAACCACACACCTGGGGCCTACCAGTCTGTATGTTTAAAACATTCTGGGTGATTCTGAAGTGCACCCTAGGCTTGGGACTACAGAAATAAAAGATCCTTAATTTTCTTCCAATTTATGGGTTAATAGTCACTTACTCCCAGACCAAGCACCAAACTTCTACGGACTTACTAGATGGGGGCTTAAATCTCCAGCCCAGTACAAAGTTAGATGACTTTTTTACATAAAGTCACAGGTATTTTAAAAACATGATTTTCTGTTCTGCCATTCTGGAGAACAAAGATTTTTTTTTTTAATCAACAGATAACACAAACTTAGTTAAAATGACATATCATGTCTAACTTTAAATAAGAACTGTCAGCTACAAAGCTAACTGTTGTGAATTAACCTTTCTCTTCTCTGCATCTCCTGATGGCACAAAATAAGAAGTAGATCACTGGAAATGCAGAGATGAGGAGGCAAAGGAGGAAACTTTTCAACTGGTAAAGTTTTCCCGGTTGAAAAACAAGGGAAAATGCTTGAGTACGGTGGCTCACGCCTGTGATCCTAGCACTCTGGGAGACCAAGGCAGGCAGATTACTTGAGCGCAGGAGTTTGAGACTAGCCTAAGCAAGAGTGACACTCCGTCTCTACCAAAAAAAAAATAAGAGAGACAGAGAAGGGAGGGAGGGAGGAAGGAGGAAGGAAGAAAAAAAAAGCAGAAATAGTGGTACCTGCCTATAGTCCTAGATACTCGGGAGGCTGAGGCAAGAGGATTGCTCAAGCCCAAGAGTTTGAGGTTGTGGGAGGTATGATGCCACAGTATCTACCCAGGGCGATAGAGTGAGACTCTATCTCAAACAAACAGAAAAAAAAAAAAAAAAGGAAAGAAGCAGCAAAGTGAATGATCAAAACTGAATATTCAGCTCCAGAATAATAAAACGGTAATCTTTTAGAAAAACTTTGGCTCATGTGAGAAACTGGCTTGCTCTCTGTTTTCCGAAAGCAGGAGTTATGCACCTTGCCATGTTTCCCTTTTTGCCATGGCTGCCCAGAAACTCCATGTAAACTAGGCAACCGGCCTAATTTAACATGTATGGATAGCATTTTGGCATTCTCTTTTTCTCTTGGTCCTGGTTTTCAGTTTCTAGATCCACTTTACCAGAGTCAGTATTAGTCATCTGTTGAAAGTCACTTCAAATTCTTTTTAGGGAGGCACACGCTAAATCAAATCAATTCCCTGGGATCTTTCCTATTCCATGGAGACAGCATACCATCCAGCTCCTCCTAAGCAAGCCCATCAGAAATATCCACCGCTCAAAGCTCTTATGACATGTACTTCTTTTACTTGGGTTAATTGGGTCTTCAAAAGCCACAGAAAATCTGTATTCATCATAGAACAGACAGTGCTTGACTAGACCACGCCGGCTGACACAGCCACCCCATGTCCTTAGGAGAAATTCTGTCTAACGCACGAACACCATATTTCATCTGATACAGGGCCTGTGGCTAAGAAGTGATTGTTATCATTTTCTATTCATGTTTTTTCATCAGGAAAAAGTACATCCTCTTGTAATTCTCCATCACAGACACTTCGAACCATCTAACACGTGCCTCTCCAAACCACTGCCTCTGTAAAGACTATTGATTTTTATCCTGCATAAATTAGTGTACAAGACAGAGCACAAAGGGAAAAATACCAGGAGATTCAGTAGTTTTCTCTGGTTTTATTTAAAGGAAAAACTGTTCTCTTCCTTCTATAAGAATACTGCTTTTCCTTTCCTGCTCAGGCCATTGCGTGTTGTAAAAAATCAGATAAGATACAAATAATTCGGCTCGGCGCCTATAGCTCAACTGGCTAAGGCGCCAGCCACGTACACCTAAGGTGGCGGGTTCAAATCCCCAGCCCGGACCCGCCAAACAACAATGATGGCTGCAACCAAAAAATGGCCGGGCATTATGGCGGGCGCCTGTGGTCCCAGCTACTTGGGAGGCAGAGGCAGGAGACTCGCTTGAGCCCAGGAGTTGGAGGTTGCTGTGAGCTGTAATGCCACGGCACTCTGCCCAGGGGGACAGCTTGAGGCTCTGTCTCAAAAAAAAAAAAAAAAAAAAAAAGATACAAATAATTCCAAACCCAGCAAAATACTAGACGGCACTTGTGAAGATGAATTTTTATTTTAGCACACGGGGAAGATTTCTGATACATCGCTTAATGGCATGTTCATTTGTTAATTTCCTTCAGTAAATATTTATCAAGCATCTATCATGGGCCAGGCCATAGGTGAGGCTGCCTGCCCTATGCCCACACATGCCATTTTGGGGAGCACAAAGTGATCTATTCAGAGCTGCTCTTCTGCTAGCACGCTGCAGTGTGGTTGCATTGGTTCTTCAAATTTTTAAGTCTTCTTGAACCTCAAGCCCCCTTGGTGGCCCCCTGCCAATAAATCTGCACCTCTGAGCTCCTTCACAGATTCATATCTGGTATAGCGTGGACCCCAGGACACCCTCCAGCACTGTGGCCCACGGCAATCCTGAGGGATAGCGCTATTGTGTACCACGGACAGATATTTCTAGCACCATGCTCCCCCTCTCAAGATGGCCATGAACCCAATGCTGGACTCTCACTCATTTATTCCCAACTTCTCATGTCAACTCTTCCCATAGACACCACATGCTCCGTAGGAGAGAAAAGACTTTCTCTCTTCACCTCTCTCAAGAGGATTAGGGCCTCCCTTTTCTCCATTTTACTATAGTTGAATGAGACCAGCAGGACCAGCTCTCAGCCTGCAGGACCAGCTCTCAGCCTGCCCAACCCAGGTGATGTTCAAAATGTCCACTTTGTCAGAAGGATCGAGCAAGTCTGGCAAATGTAGAATCATTGCTCACGGGCTCTGCTTAAAAGAAAAACATGTAATGAAGAAAAACCAACTGCACGTGACTAGACAATCCACATCAGGGTTTGAAAGTAATTAAAATGAGTAACTAGAACTCTGCACAGGCAGAATTCCAAATAAGAGCACTGCAGGGCGAGAGTGACAGATGCCAGATCCAAGCAACAGCTCCGGCACTGATTATGCAAAGCACTGGCCTTTCATGCTTTGATGGTAATGCACTCATTTCTCCAACTTCCAGCACACCAAATGCAAGTGTAGCCTAATGATAGCAACTGGCTTGAAAGGTAATTGGGAGCTGAAAATAGAGACTTTGCCTCATTATAATAATTCTCTACCAGAAATGTTTGTTGTGTTAAAAAGCACGATTCCCTGGGCGCCAGTTTAAAAGGACCACCATTAAAGATTTTAAAGGTGTAAGCATTGCTTTTAAGCCATGAATGCTAAGCCCATAAAAAATAGATAACAGAGACCCAGGTAACTGAATCCATTTCAGGTAAATAAGGTGTGAGAGAATAAATTCAAACTATGAGTCTATTCTGCTCACCTGATTTGCCTCTAATACTTTTTTTCCTTTCCCAGCATGGCACCCTTCTCTTATCTCAGGCACTCTACCATACCTTGTATAACCTCTTGTAAAAGGAAAGGCATAATGAGGAAGGGAAAGAGATAAAAGCCTTCGACATTTCTTCTCCTCTGCCTCACACATCTCATCAACTCATGGGGATACCCTGGAGATGATGGTGATGACAGGGGTGCACAGGAACTACCATTATGTACCTACTCTGTTCCAGACAAAGTAGAAAATACTATTAGAAAAGATTTTTCTCCCTTATTCTCACAAGAACTCAATGAAGAATACTTTTAAAGTCATTTGTTGTTTTTGCTGCAAATAATAGAAAATGTGGCTAACAATAGCTTACATAAACAGAGGTCCTCGCCTAACAAGGAATCTGGATAGAGACAGTCCTAGGGATGCGTAGGGGGCTCAACGATGGTAGGACACAGGACTAGCGTCTCTGTGAGTCTCCCAGTCTTCCCCTCATAGTCATGAAATGGCTGCAGTAGCCCCAGCCATCACATCTTAGCATGGCTCCATCCAAAGTAAGAAGTAGCACAGGCAGAAGTTCTTCTCTGCTTCCATTTTACATAGGAAAAAAATCTTCCCCTGGAACCCAGAAGACTTCTTCTTATATCTCATGTAAGGCACTCACATGCCTGCCCCTAGAGCCAGGGGCAAGCCCCATCTTTCCTGAGTTTAAGTGACCTCTACCAGGTTTTGTTAATAAGAAAGAACAATGGCTTTGGGAATGAAGGACAGTCTACCACAGTAATATCCTGTGAGTATATTTCCTACTGTCTGGAGACTGAGCCTCAGTGAGTTTTCAGTGCAAAAATTTACTGTGCTGAAAGTCCCTCGCTGAAAGTCTCTCCAGTTACTTCCATCTATAATACTCCCACCTCCTTTCTTTCATTATACACAGTAGAACCTCTGTACACTGACCACCCAAGAGACTGTGACAAACTACTCAATATACGGAGGTGGTCAACATAAGGAATCAGGCCACTGCATTGATATGAACATGTGGTGCATGGCTGGTCTATGAAACTTGGGTCAATGAAAGGAGGTTGTCAGTGTAGGGAAATGGTCAACTATGGAGGTTCTACTGTATTTTTTTTCCTTAATATAACCATACAAGTCTGTGAACTCAACTGAAGAAGTCCTCAAATTTCACCCAGGGCTGTTCAGGTCTGCCTACTTCCACCCATTAGAAAAATTAAATCCAAATCTGTCCAGTTGGGTGGCGTCTATGGCTCAAAGGAGTAGAGAGCCGGCCCCATACGCCAGAGGTGGCGGGCTCAAACCCAGCCTCGGCCAAAAACTGCAAAAACCAAACAAACAAACAAATCTGTCCAGCCAAGAGCACCCTGAGATACAGCAGACAGCTACTGTGCAGAAAGCAGCCTTTCCCAAATTAACCTTTATCAGAGGCTGGAAACTGCTCTCACCAGTGTGAGCTCAAATAAAATTTGAAGCCCTCCAGATGACTGAACGGACCCCCTTTTGACCAAGGGGACCTCAGAAACACACTAAAGCCGAGTGGCCATAAGGAAAGGGACGTTGGATAAGCCTCATCATGATCCCCTCATTAATAGGCCTAATGCAAAACTTAAATCACGCCTGTGCAGGTCATCACAATTTGCCTAACAGATCACTTGAATCTGGTGATAAGGTTGGTGGCTGGTCTCTGATTAACACACTTCCTTATCTTAAAATATTTCAAGCCTTTAGACAAAGCTTCATTTCTATAACCAATTTAAAATCAAAGAACCTTTAAACTCTCCTATAATCTGTAAATCCCTATTTCCAAGTGTCCTGCCTTTTTGGGCCAAACCAACATACACCTTCCATGTTTGTGACTTCACAAGCAATTTCTGTCTCCCTAACGTGCATAAAACCAAACGGTAACCCAACCAGAGGAAGACCACTTCCCCAAGGCTTCTTGAGCCCAGCTCTCTGGACTACAGTCGCACATACTCAGCTTAGAATAAATCTCTTTAAATTCTTTTACAGAGTTTGGGTTCTTTTCTGTTGATACACCAGGGAAGCAGCTTGTCCATGGAGCCACAGGAACTCACTGGCAACTGAGACCTGAGAAGGCAGAGGCCGACAAAAATGCCATCCTCTAAAAGATGACCCTGGAAATGTCAAGCGTTTGCTTGAACCTTGGTCACGTTTAGACTGGATTTAGCGTTTCACGGCAATCAGCCGTGGAGGCGCTGCGCTGCCACAGACACTTGCTGTCCTGTGGATTCCTTAATCCTTCTGTGCTTCCATGTCCTTAACTGTAAAACCGAGAAGACTATGGAATCTTTCTCAGTACATTTGTTTTGAGAATTGAGAGACATCTGTTAAGGGCTCCTAACAGATATCGGTGTATTAGCAATCCCGGCAGCAGTGGTCAGCCTAGAACAATCAAGATTCCAAGTGAGGGAGCAAATTGCCTCACTCAGTTCAAAGCTTGAAAGCCTGTGGCTACTTTTTCTCTAAACTCAATCAACAATGAACAACCACCCCAAAATAACAACCGTGCACAAACAGCATGACATCTGAGATCATGCAATGTCTTGGTATATTTTTATTTCATTCTGTGTATGTTTTTCTCTTGTGAAATACTCTGAGAGATCAAGAGAGTGAGCATGACATGCACGCACATTTTATTTATTTACTTTTTAAATCTGAGGCAAGGTCTCATTCTGTTGGCCAGGCTGGAATACAGCAGCACGATCAGAGCTCACTGCAGCCTTGAATTCCTGGACTCAAGTGACCTTCCTGCCTTGGCCTGCCAAGTAGCTGGGACGACAGGAGCATACCACCACATCCAACTATTCCTTAAAAATTTTTTATAGAGGCCAGGAATGGTGGCTCACTCTGGTAATCATAGCACTTTGGGAGACCAAGTGGGGAGGATAGCTTTTAAGCCCAGGAATTCAAAGCTGCAGTGAGCTATGACTGCCCTCTGCACTCTAGCTTGGGTGACAGAGCAATATTCTCTTTGGAAAGAAAATAAAAATGTAGAGGTGGGAGCCTTTCTATATCACCCAGGCTAGTCTCAAACAATCCTCCCACCTCAGTCTCCCAAAGTGCTGGTATTACAGGCATGAGCCACCACACCCATTTTGTATGCACATTTTACTTATTTTTTATTTTTATTTTTTGTAGAGACAGAGTCTCACTCTATTGCCTTTGGTAGAGGGCCGTGGCGTCACAGCTCACAGCAACCTCCAATTCCTGGGCTTAGGCAATTCTCTTGCCTCAGCCTCCCGAGTAGGTGAGACTACAGGTGCCCGCCACAATGCCCGGTTTTTTTTTTTGTTGCAGTTCAGCAGGGGCCGGGTTTGAACCTGCCACCGTTGGTATATGGGGCCGCTGGTCTACTCACTGAGCCACAGGCATGCCCCTATTTATTTTTTTTGAGACAGAGTCTCAAGCTGTCACCCTAGGTAGGGTAGAGTACTATGATGTCATAGCTCACAGCAACCTCCAACTCTTGGACTTAAGTGATCCTCTTGCCTCAGCCTCCCAAGTAGCTGGGACTACAGGCGCCTGCCACAATGCCCGGCTATTTTTTGGTTGCAGTTGTCATTGCTGTTTGGCAGGCCCAGGCTGGATTTGAAGCCGCCAGCTCTGGTGTATGTGGCTGGCACCTCAGCCACTGAGCTACAAGCACTGAGCCAAATGCACATTTTAAATAAAAAGGAAATACCTATGTACCCATCCTACAGTTTAAGAAATAGAACAAAACCTATCTTTGAAGACAAGTGTCCGTCTATGATTCTGACCCCCAGCTCACTGCACAGGTAACCACGAATCTGAATTTTGAGATAACCATTCCTTTGCTATTCTTTGTACTCTCTTCACACATCTGTATGTGTCCCCAAGGCTTAGGGGTATCCAACCTGCCCATGGGCTGCATGCACAGTATTTGAAACCTGTTTTGCTTATCTGTGGTGTTGGGTATCGCAAAAAGTATGCACAGACCTTGTTTTTTTCATTTGTTTTTGTTTTTAATGTATGGTCCAAGATAATTCTTATTCTTCCAATGTGTGGCAGAAAAGAAAGAAGGCTGAACACCCCTGCCCCAATAAATAATATTTCAGTTTGCCTTTTTAAATGTTATGTCAATGAAAGTATAAAGCAGGTATTCCTCTTTTTTATTCAGTGTTTATTAAGAGTTTTAGCCATGGGCTGGGTGTAGTGGCTCACACCTGTAATCCTAATACTCTGAGGAGTACTGAGGCAGGTGGATAGCTTGAGCTCAGGAGTTCTAGACCAGGCTGAGCAAAAGTGAGACCCCGTCTCTACTAAAAATAGAAGAACTGAGACAAGAGGATCACTTGAGCCCAAGAGTTGGAGGTTGCTGTGAGCTATGATACCACAGCACTCTACCACTCTACCCATGGCAACAGCTTGAGACTCAAAAAAAAAAGTGTTTTAGCCATTTTACACACACAATTATACTTTATTCATATTCCATTTGGGAATATATCACAATTTATTTACCTATTTCTCCTGTTAATAAATATTTGTCTTATTTCTGATCTGAGTAAATCTCCTCACCTGAGGATGCAGTCACACAGAATTGATTCAGGGTAACCATGTAACTTGTCCAATCTCAGATACTTCTGAGAGTGAAAGGGAATGCTTTTAATAATCACACCAGGACAGCAGATATAAATCAGATTGCACGACCGCCCTATTAGTATTGAGTATTTTCTCAGGATTTCTTTCTTTCTTTGTTTTCAGACATACTCTCACTCTGTTGCCCAGGCTAGAGTGCCATGGCATCAGCCTAGCTCACAGCAAGCTCAAATTCCTGGGCTCAAGCAATCCTCCTGCCTCTGCTTTCCAAGTAGGTGGGACTATAGGTGCCTGCCACAATGCCCACCTAATTTTCCTATTTTTAGTAGAGAACAAGTCTTACTCTTGCTCAGGTCTTGAACTGCTGAACTCAAATGGCCCTCCCAACTTGGACTCCCAGAGTGCTAGGATTACAGGTGTGAGCCACCACACCCACCCTACAATTTCGTAATCATCCCTTAAAGGGCAGACTGAGGCAGTTGAAATGAAATGATTAATAAAATAATGGGGATGAGAACTTTTAATAACACGAAAACTTGGAATTTAAATCTGACTCTCCTTAACAGACAGTTGGTGCACATTTCAAATACTATTAGCGTCTGCCTTGGTAGCACAGCCCTGAAGGAAAGCACAAACAATCCATCACTCTTTCTTCTATCCCAGGAAGAAAAAAAGCAAATTCTCTAAGACATAAGATGGAGCAAGTGTACAGCTTCCAGCCTCTCTGTCTCAGACCTTCAGTTTATCATCGTTGTTTGAAGAAAATTCAAGCTACAACAACAACTGCAGCAAAGATAAAATGTAAACGGCCTTAAACTCGGAGCCAGGGCGGGGCTAAGGGTCTAACACCCGCCACCTCATTTAATCTTTACTATAAGCCTGTGTATAGGGCAGGTATGGGAAATGAGGCTCAGAGGGCTGGAGTAACTTATTTAACGTCATAGTGCACATAAGAGGCAGAACCTCAGTCACTGTGGCTAAATGGGTGGCCATATAATTTATATTACACACCAAGACATCTCTGGGAGTAAAAGGGAACGCTGTTAACAGATGTACCAGTTGGCTTGGCACCCGTAGCACAGTGGGTATGGTGCCAGCCACATACACTGAGGCTGATGGGCTCGAGCCCGGCCCAAGCCAGCTAAACAACAATGACAACTACAACAAATAATAGCCAGGCGTTGTGGTGGAGACCTGTATTCCCAGCTTTGAGAGGCTGAGGCAAGAGAATCGCTTAAGCCCAAGTGTTTGAGGCTGCTGTGAGCTGTGACACCACGGCACTCCACCAAGTAAGACTCTGTCTCAAAAAAACCCAAAAACAGACATACCAGGAAAACAGGTGTAAACCAGACTACCCAGGCACATCAGGACATGTGACACCCTACTTACGTTTAACTATATCATATGCTCTTAAAATCTTCCAAGTTCAGATGTAAATGTCAAGGAAGACTGACAAGACTTTGGACCCAAATCTTTGGAGACCCAGACTCTTGGTCTAGAGATTTACTTCCCTAGCAGAGGCCACAGAGAGACACAGTCCCCCACTCCTTCCTCTTCAGTATACCTGAAAGACCTGGGAGACACCCCAGAGGCGTCCTTGCATTCAGCACAGCAGTTTGGAGAGGATCACGATTTGATTCCTAAAATTCGTAATTAAGTTAGAGAAACAGGCTTCCTCCCAAAGCAGCTCCTGTTGGTGGCTGCCAACAGCAGAGTTAATATCCCACTCACTGGAGCAATCATCCCTCCAAGAGGCTGCAGCCACGTTCTCTTGTGTGAAGGATTTGTTGCCCTTTCAAATCCCCACGTGTGGCACATTTGTGGCAGGTCCCTGGGGTCCCTAGCATCCCTACATTCTGCACAGGCACGCACACACGTGTGCATGTGCGTGCGTGTGTGTGTGTGTGTTTGGTCTCCCTCACATACATACACAATTTTTTTTAAAGAAATGTTTCGGACATGGAAAAATGCAGAATTACATAACAACAGTATTGCCTAGGCCTGAGCCCTGATGTGTCTTTTGCTGTATAAAAATATTCCCGATTGTGCCATTCATGGTAGCCTCCAACCAGAAATGACACAAATGCCCAACAATAAACAATAAAATGATAAACTGTGGTATAGTCACATGATGGGAATGCTCCCAAGTAAGAAAAATGCACAAATTGCTGCTGTTCACAAGTTAATCTCCCAATCAGAATATTGAGAGTAAGGAAAGGAAGGAGAGGAAGGGAAGGAAGGAAAGGAAGGAGAGGAAGGGAAGGAAGGAAAGGAAGAGTGAAAGGGAAGGAAGGGAGGAGGGAAGAAGAGAGGAAGGGAGGAAGGGAGGAAGGGAAGGAGGAAGGAAGGGAGGGAGGGAGGGAGGAAGGAAGAGAGGGAAGAAGGAAGGGAGGAAGGGAACGGGCAAGGGGGAAGGAAGGAGGCAGGGAGGGAGGGGGAAATTGCAAGTTCATTTCCGTAAGGTTCAAAATGAGGCGAAAATGATCTATGAGAAATGAGGCCTGTTACTTCCATGGAGGAGGATATTGATTAGAAGAGGCCTTGAGGTTTACTTCGAGGATGTTCGTAATACTCCATTTCTTGATCTGGATGGTAGTTACAGCGGTGGCTACTGGGGTAATCCATCAAGCAATACCCTTAAAGATGTATGCACTTTTCTGTATGTATGTTACACTTGAAGGAAAAAATGTTCTTTAAAAAAAAACTAGAATTAAACCCTCTTTTAGCCAATTATTATTTTACTTATACCAAAATTATCTTCACTATTAAACTATCTCTGTGACCTTTGGAAAGTCACTGTGTCTAGTTCTTTATCTGTTATAGCATCTGATATGTAGAGTTGATATGAGAAGTACTTGATATATATGAGATACGGCTGGGTGCAGTGGCCCATGCCTGTGATCTAGCACTCAGGGAGGCCAAGGAGGGAGGACTGCTTGAGGCCAGGAGCTCAAGACAAGCCTGAGCAACATAGCAAGACCCCCATCTCTACAAAAAATAGAAAGATTAGCCAGAGCTCATGATGTGCAGCTGTGGTTCCAGCTACTCGGGCGGCTGAGGCAAGAAGATCACTTGAGCCCATGAGTCTGTTGTTGTAGTGAGTTGTGACACCACCACTGCACTCCAGCCTAGGTGACAGGGTGAGACCCTGTCTCAGGAAAAAAACTTAACCCTCATAGTCCAAGTTGTAACCATCTCTCTTTCCCTGTGCCACTACCATGGCCTCCTAACTGGTTTTTCTCTTCTCCTCTCACAAGCCTGCCCCCAAACATAGCAGCTATGGTAATGGTCTTCCTAGGATAGAGTAAAAAGTTATTAACAGACTAAAGACTCAAAGCAGAGACTTCATCTCCAGCCCTAACAGGGCCTTCCCCTTTCTCCGTGCACTCCAACTAAGCAGGCCAACTCACACTCAACTCTTTCTTTTCTTTTTTTTTTTGCATTTTTGGCCGGGACCAGGCTTGAACTCACTACCCCTGGCATATGGGGCTGGTGCCCTACTCCTTGAGCCACAAGTGCTGCCCACTCAGCTCTTTCTGCCTCAGGGCATTTGCACATGCTGAATCACTCCATCACCTACTGACTCAAATCTCAGAAGCTATTCTCTGGTTTTAATACTATAATGGAATCCCAGTGCTCAAAGGACCCTCTGTATAGCTTATATGACTTCTTGTGACCTGGCCACGAGTAACCACTGTGTACCACTGCCTCCAGTCTCTTGACTAAGCAAAATGCCTCTGATTTCCTCCAATGCACCAGCACCCCTCATCTCCCAGTCCTTATGCCTGCTGCTTCCTCTGCCCGGAAAATCTTCTTCGGCTAATTCCTCTCACCTTCAGGGCTCAGCCTGAATATCACTCCCTCAGGAAGCCTTCCCTCATATTCAAATATGGGATTAGGTTCCTTTCTGATGTGTGCTTACAGCAAGTGTAATTATCCCATTATAGCATTTGTTTATAATCAATTGTAATTATATTTCCTGCTATTTGGTAAAATATATGAAGGCAGAGATTACAACCATATTGCTCAGAACTATTGAGTAAATGACTATTTTTAAAATATGACTTTTCCCCCCGTGAATGAACAAATTAAATAAGAAAATAACAGATCACAACAGGAAATACTCTAATAAGTGGTATTTTCTTCCTACAATAATAAAGCAAATCTAGACTTTGCACAATTCCCCTGTCCCAGACAAAGGTTCGTGTGTTACCACGTTTTTTTTCACGAGCTGGCATAGTAATTATTCTTTACCAGCATTTGAATGCCCAGGGGCAATTTTCAGTCCGTACACCAGAAGATCAATAAGTACTAAACAGACTAAAAAGATGTATAATACTGAATTCATAAAACGGCAGGATATAAACGTAAATCAGGAAAACACCAGAGGACATACGACTAATCAAAAGCAAAAAATAAATCATCCAGAGTGTGCGGCCCCTAAAGGCATAAAAATTTCCTATTAACTTGATAAATCTGTTGCATGTGGAAGACCTTCAGACCTTCAAGGACCCTAGTCTGGGCCTTGGCGTGAACTCTGGGTAGAAATGCAATAAGCAGAAGCCTGGGAAACAGTGCCCCTTTCCCACAACCCACCTTTGTCAGCTGGGAGACTTTGGTCAAGTGGCAAATCTTCTCTGAAGTTCAGTTTCTCCAGCTAAAGGACCTAAATTAACTGATGTGGTAGAAATTAACGTGCTTGTCAGTTCATTCTCTTTCTCTCCTCCTTTCTTGGTAACAGAACTCAATTTTTAGCAGGGCACCTCAATGTCCCACTAACACAGTACATTTCTCAGGCTGTCCTTGCAACTAGGCAGCCAATGAGATGTAAGCAGACCTGGCGGTGGGTGGGTCTTCTGGGAAGTCTTGAAAGAAAGGGCCTTGCCACTCTCCTTCCCACTGCCTCATCGTGACGAGTAGGTGAAGTCCTGTTGGATTATAAAGAAAGGGCAATGCCCAAAGAGCCAAGGAGAAGACAGCTGGAAGAAGCTGGGACCCTGGCAACTTCATGGAGACCCCATAACTAATCCTGGACTACCTACTTTCAAACTCCTTTACATTAGAGAAAAATATGCCTCTTCTCATTACATATTGAATGGCTTTGGACAGTTTCCTTTATACTTAGCCCAAGTCAGCCTATTTGAGTGCACTGGCCCTGCCTCTCTCCTCTGGAGCAAGACATTCCATTCTGTCCCCCTTTAAATGTCCGTCCCACGCGTGGCTAGAAAAACAGGGATTTAGTCTGAGAGTAAATTTAGTCTTGAGTTTTCATGTGATCTTGGGCAAGTTGCTTAAGTGCTCTGAGCCTCATTCTTTGCCTGCAAAATGAAGATGCCTTTCTTACCTCTATTTCTCTAGAAATATTGCTTAGAGGTAAGAGCATAGGTTTCAGTGTCAGGAACAGATTAAAATGCTTAGTGAGTATGTGATGCTGGGCAAGCCACTAACCCTCTCTGAGCCCTGGTTTCATCATCTGTAAAACATCTGACTTCACAGGGCACTTTATGAATGGGATGAGGTATGGAACAGGAAGCGCTCAGCACAGAGGCTTTTATTTGCAGGCTTAGTCCCTCACCACAAACAACAGCTATTGTCACCTGTTTGCATTTTGCAATGCTATTCCTAACAGTAACAGCAGCTAACAATCACTGGGCAGTCCTTACGTGCTGGGCACTGTTACGGCACCTTCCACCTGTCAAGTCACTTAGTTCTCACAACAATGGGGTAAGTACTATTACTGTCCCCATTCCGGATGACAAAGCTGAGACCCCAGATGTAACTACCTTGCCAACTCACACAGCTAGAGAGGGGAGCCAGGCAGTTTGATACCAGAGCTGCTCCCTATGTCCAGCACGCACCATGTTGCTGGCTTTCCGGGGTAGAGTCGTGTCCCCCACAGCAACATGCCAGCTTCCTCGGGGCACAGTCTGCGTCCTGCACACCTTGGTGTCCTCCACGGCAGCTAGCAGGGACTCTCACCCACAACAGGCCCTCCAAGCACCTGTGACAACTGGCTGCCAGAAAGGAATACATGAGCCATTTTCTAAATTGTCTATATTGCAATTGACCTTGAGGAAGATCGTTTGTCCAGTGAACCCAGGTGTGTCAAGAGTGAGACGTAGCATGTCCCTGCACTGGGAGTGGAATATCCCCCCACCCAGAGCGCATCTCCTGGGTCTTCAGAGTCAGATGCCAGAAAGACTTAAAGAACTCTGAACAGGACTCTGATCAATGCTGACATGCTGCCAGAGTCTGAACTGTCAGAGTTTAGGGCCTCTGTTATTCATTCCAATTAAAATACCTGCCAGATAGAATGAAATGTGCCGCAGAGTCTGCTGGTCTGGAGAGAGCTGCCATGTTCCCCTCGGTGCCTTCCAAACAGCACTGCTCACAGTGGTGTCATCATAAACGCTTAGCATGTCACTAGGCAAGGAATGCAGACGGTGAGACACCTCATTAACACAGACTCCATTAATTTGGAAGACGTGATAATTCTCAGTGCTGTATTTTATTTTTCATTATCAATACAGAAAGCAATGTGTAAAACAGATGAATAAGCAAGACCAATTCATCCCTTCCACTAATATTTAATGCAAACCTATTATGTGTCAGCACTAGGGTAGCAGTCGTAGACATTATTTCGCGGAATTCTCTCTCACTAAAACAGAACTCTGGGTGGCACCTGTGGCTCAAAGGAGTAGGGCGCCAGCCCCATATGCTGGAGGTGGCGGGTTCAAACCCAGCCCCAAACAAAAACCGCAAAAAAAAAAGAGAGAGAGAGAACTCTATAGTGCAGGAAGTAATGTCTCTATTTTAAAACAAGTTAGAAGTCCGGAAAATTCAATTATGGTAAATCCATACAATAGAATGCTAAATAACTAGAATAAACCCAGTAGGGTAGATCAGTTGGTGCTAACATGTTAACAAGAGCAATTTATGAAAGAAAAAAACAAGAATTTGGAACCCTCTTTAAAGTACCTCTAGCCAGGCGCATTGGCTCATGTCTGTAATCCTAGCACTCTGGGAGGCCAAGATGGGTGGATTGCTTGAGCTCTGGAGTTGGAGACCAGCCTGAGCAAGAGCAGGGCCCTGTCACTACTAATAGTAGGAAAATTAGCTGAGATTCAAAGCAGGCACCTGTAGTCCCAGCTACTTGGGCAGCTGAGGCAAGAGGATTGCTTGAGCCCAGGAGTTTGAGGTTGCTGTGAGCTATGTCACCACAGCACTCTACTCAGGATGACAAAGTAAGACTGTCTCAAAAAAAAAAAAAAATGTATCTCATTTGTATTTAAAAAACACCAAAAGATGATGATGATATAGACATAGCTAAGTGGACAGGCAATGAAATTCTCTGCAGGAAGGACGGGCAAGGGCATCTGATACTCTGGGATGGAAAAGAAACTCACTTGTCACAGTACTGTGTAAAGGGGAACTCTCTCCCATTCTCACATTACTCACATGATATTCAAGCTAGTGAAAAGAGGTTAGCTTTAGTTATTTATTGGCCCCAAGCCTAGCACAAAGTCTGGCACATAATTGGAATTCCAGCACTCATTGCATGAATGTAAATAAACGATGCTATTAATTACCATTTCAACACATTTATCTTTCCTACTCACCACATCAGGTCCCACCCTCATATTACATGCATAAAACACTTGGGAGTAAGTTCAAGTTCCTGTATGGGGTTAATGAAATACAACTGCAACAGTTTTGTGGAGAATTCTATAACTCACACGTTTTCTTTCTATTCCCTAACTCCGTCTTTCTCAAGTTCTGCTCTACCCCACTCAAGTATGCACAGAGTCAGGAACACAGTTCACTGACCTCAAAAAAGGGAAAGGATAGAATGAAGAAATGCTTTTCTACTAAAAATATTTTTAACTATACACTGGTGTGAGGAAGGAAAGTCTATAAGCACACACTACCCCTTAATTGGCACTACCAAC
This sequence comes from Otolemur garnettii, assembly GCF_000181295.1. NCBI lineage: Eukaryota > Metazoa > Chordata > Mammalia > Primates > Galagidae > Otolemur > Otolemur garnettii. Next base: position 25,141,010 of record NW_003852402.1, on the reverse strand, counting down.
TTATTTTCCAAGTATATTTTTAAAAGAGTTAGTGCAGATTCATTTTTCAAAAATAATATGAATTATTCCTCATAGCAAACCACAAAGATGTTCTAAATAGGGTAACCCTGAAGCATCTTCAGGGTCTATAGAAACGAACTCCCAGATGAAAATTTCTTAGGTGGAAACAGCCTAAATGCCCTCCAACCCAGGAATGGATTAGCAAGCTGTGGCATATTGATATGATGGAATACTATTCAGCCATTAAAAAAGATGGAGACTTTACATCTTTTGTATTAATCTGGATGGAGGTAGAACACATTCTTCTTAGTAAAGCATCAGAAGAATGGAGAAGCAAGAATCCAGGGTACTCAATTCTAATATGAAGCCAACAGATGAACTAATACATGGTGGGGGGTAGGGGAATGAGGGAGTGGAGAGAGGGAAGGAGGGGTCACAGTATACGGCACACATCTTGGGGGTGGGACACAATTATAAGGACTTTGCCTAACAAATGCAATCAGTATAACCCAATTCTTTATACCCTCAATGAATCCCAAACAATTAAAACAAAAAAATGAAGAAACCTATAGAACCTGTCTTGTTGGTAACCCAGGGACTGCCCGTATATCCTACTGTACCTCAATGAGGCCAAAGGAAATGCCAATGCAGCAACCTAAGAAGGAAGCCGACTGGCTTTCCAAGGCAGATTGTAATAATTCATGGGATTTGTTCAGCTGCTTGCTCTAGGTCCTGAGTGGGCATGTTCGGGGGCCAATATCCTGGACTGACTTAATTCTGCTCCTCGGAGTCCTCATGGCAACATTCTTAATTAAAAGCTATAACGCAAATAACAAGAAAAGTTTTTAGGTATACCTAAAATATCCAACTGCTTCTCCCACTGCTGCCTCCCAGCATGACAAGTGACAGCAATCAGGGAACTGGAAGCTAGAAGTTTCGTTGTCTCAGTGCTGATAAAGGGGAACAAATTATGTATTCGCTCAAAGTTTTTCCCCCAGTAGCAACAACCAGGAGAAAAATTGAAAAACGTCTGGTAACTTCTTCAGGGTCTCTCTTAACAGCTTCATGGGTGTAACTCTGCTCAATCTGTTTCATAAATAACCCACAGGCAACAGCATAATGACAATCACAAAAGCCACCAAGTATGGAACACTTGATACACACTGGCACTGTGTGGCAAAACACTTTACAGGCAAGAGGAAATTTATTCCCATGACTCTATGCGGTGCCATTAGTATGCCTATCTTGCCGGTGAAAAACTGAGGGTCATTGAGATGAACTGGCCTGCCCAAAGTCGTACAGCTAGTGAGTGGAAGAACTGGGATTCAAAGCCAGTGCCGCGGCATCACAGCTCACAGCAACCTCCAACTCCTGGGCTCAAGCGAGTCTCCTGCCTCCACCTCCCAAGTCACTGGGACCACAGGTGCTTGCCACAATGTTTGGCTATTTTTTGCTTGCAGCCATCATTGTTGTTTGGTGGTCCCAGGCTGGATTTGAACCTGCCAGCTCAGGTGTATGTGGCTGGTGCCTTAGCCATTTGGGCCACAGGTGCCGAGCCATCAAAGCCAGTTTTGAAGAACTCTAAGCATTCTGGAGCACTGTTCCACTTATGCTCAACAAGTTTATCAGATAAATAATTAAGAGGCTGGGCATGGTGGCTCATGCCTATAATTCCAGCACTTTGAAAGGCTAAGGTGGAAAGATCATTTGAGGCCAGGAGTTTGAGCCCAGCCTGGGCAACACAGCACAACCCCATCTATAGCAGGGAAAAAAGAAGTAAAAGAAAATTAGCTGAGCCTGCTGGTGCACACCTGTAGCACCAGCTACTCAGGAGGCTGAGGCAGGAGAATCACTTCAGCTCGGGAGTTTGAGCTACAAAGAGCTCTGACTGTGCCACCGAACTTTGGCCTGGACAACAGAGCAAGCCTCTGTCTAAAAAAGTCAGAATAAAAAGGACAAGGAAAGAATCACTGTATACCCTAAAACGGATCTTCTGTGACTCAGCACACAGGCCAGGTGCGGTAGACAATACAATAGGCCAGGCAGTAGGAATCTCAGAACTGTTATCCTGGTTCTACCATGAACAGACCTGCTTGTATTACTTAACCTATCCAAGCCTTGTTCTCCACAGCTGTGAGACAAGGCAGCTGGACTACAACGTCCCTCAGCTCTCAAACCGTACCTACGAGCACAGGTGTGTAGAAATAATTTTGCTGGGATGGTAAAGGAGAGAACATTAAATCTAAGCCACATGGTGTACAAGCGAGTGCACAGTGTCCGCTGCGCGGAGAAGAGCCCTGACAGTTGGCATTGGTCAGCAGTCATCTTCCAATGTACCTGCACCAGTGACCTCCAGTTGGCCACTGCTAAGTCCAGTGGTCAATTTTTGGTCATCTCAATGGACTGATCAGCAGAGATCCTGAGAGAGAGCTGATACTCTCCTCTCTTCTTCACTTACCTTCCAGGACACTACTAAACCTTCCTGTACCTCACCGGCTGTGCCGTCAAGTCTCCTTTGCCACTTCACTCTCACCTCCCCAGCTCTGGAGTGTAGGACTCACTCCCAGAGCTGTTCGTAAACACTAACTGCCATCCAGTTTCATGGACCTAAGTGCAATCCACATGCTGATGACTGAATGTCTATCTCTAGCCCAGACCAGATTTTTGCATTCAGCTGCCTACTTAACATCTCTGCAAGGATGACTAATTGGCATCTCATGTCCCCAAATGAGCTCCTACATCCCCCTAACTCCGCACTCAGTAACAGGTCATTTCAGTAAATGGGCACTCTGCCCTCCAAAGTGCTTAGGCCAAGGGGATCTTTGACTCCCACTTTAATGAGGGCTACAGTTAACATTCTTATAATAGCTTACGAGTTATTCCAGGACTTCAGCTCCCCTCAGCCCCCAATTACCTTGCTGACCTCTTCTCCACTCTTCTCCCTCCCGCCCCGCTTCCACACTCCAGCCAGCTCCAGCTTTACTATTCTCTTCCTTTGCAACACTCTGCCCAGGTACCCACCAAGATCCCTCCTTTGCCTTCCTCAGGTATTTGTTCAAATATCACCTGCTCCATGAGGTCTTTTGCTGATCATCCTATTTTAAGTTGTAACCCGCTCCTCAAGGCACTTTCTTTCCCTCCTCCCAGTTTATTTTCCCCCATCATATTTGAAGGGATATATTTTATATTAGAGTCATGTATATTCCCCAACTAGAATGTAGGCTCTAGGGAGGAGAAAGGTGATTCTCTGATATATCACCAACCCCTAGAATGGTACCCAGACATAGCAGGTGTTCTGTGGGGGACACGATTTCCTCTACGAGCACCCCCACACAGCCCGCACACACAGAGCATGCATGGTGGCTGTTTCTCTGTGACAGACAGGAAAACAATGAAATGCCCGTTTCGGATTCTGGTTTTTTTTCTTCTCATCCCGAGACAGTGGTCAGTTTCAGATTCATGAAGAAGTACATATATGGTGATGTCTCATTTAGACTTCACCTAACAACAAAGAAAAAAATTAAATATCTTTTAAAATAACTTTTTTAAAGTATCTGAATTAAGATCAGTGTTTTACATATGCAGATTAATTTTTAACATCTGATACATTCTCCGTGTCTATATCTATATCTATACTATAAATATGGAGTCTGACAATTAAGTTTGCAAACTCGTCCCTTGGCCATTTGGTGACCATCGTGATACTTAGCAGAGGTATGTAGTGCTTTTTCTAGGAGGAGTTCACAAACTTAATTGTCTGACTTATATATTTGCTGTGGGAGTAAATCCTGGGGCCCTCAAGGAGATGGAGAGATGAGGGTGAAGGGGCAAAGGAGACTTGATAGGCACAGCCAGTGAGGTAAGGAAGATTTAGTAGTGTTCAGGCAGGCAAGTGAACAGGAGGTTTCAAGAGGAGAGTATCAACTCTGTGAATTTCTGCTGATCAGTCCATTGAGATGACCAAACATTGACCACTGGACTTAGCAGTGGCCAATTGGAGGTCATTGGTGCGGTTACCTTGGAAGCATGCATGCGCGTGCACACACATGGAATGTCCAGAAAGTATCCAGCCATGTACCTTCTATTTTTCATACTACATGGCTGGATATTTTCTGGACAGCATATATACATCTCCACACACATAAATATTTTTAAGTAAGCTTAAGTAACTAATCATGCCAAGATCCCCCTGGTAATCCTGACATAATCTTTATATATGACAACCAATAATGGTGTTAATGCAAGGCGGGTTGTGCCATCTGACTTTTTCTTTTTGTGTGTGCGTTTTGTTTTGGTTCTTCAAATTTGAAACCTATGGCTCAAGTGGCTAAGGCACCAGCCACATACACCAGAGCTGGCAGGTTCGAATCCAGCCCGGGCCCGCCAAACAACAATGACAGCTGCAACCAAAAAATAGCCGGGCGTTGTGGCGGGCGCCTATACTCCCAGCTACTTGGGAGGCTGAGGCAAGAGACTCACTTAAGCCCAGGAGTTGGAGGTTGCGGTGAGCTGTGATGCCACAACACTCTACCCAGGGGGACATCTTGAGGCTGTGTCTCAAAAAAAAAACCCCCAAAAACCCTGAAACCTGTCTTTGATCTCCCATGATCTTATAATGGCAAACAATGGTCACCAAGTAAGCAGGCAAAGCACAGACATTAGCATCAAAGAACCTTGGTCCAAGATCCACCACCTATCACTGACAAGAATCTTGCCAAGTTACTTAACTTTCCTGATCCTTGATTTACTCATCTATAAAATGGATAGGTTTGCCACCTGATAAGATTTCTGTGAGGATCAATGAGATAATCCACATGCACTTAGCACAGTGCTGGGCAAACAGGAAGTATTCAATACACATTAACTACTATTATCATTATGATTAATCGTGAGACCTCATCTGAAGGCTTCAAAGGTTTTATAGATCTCAAGTGCAACTCCTGTCAGCTGCAGTGAAATACAGTCATGTGTTGGTTAACATTGGGGCTACATTCTGAGAAATTTGTCATTAAGCTACTCCATCAGCGTGCCAACATCATGAAGTGTTCCTCCACAAACCAAGGTGGTGTAGCCTACTACACACCTAGGATATGTAATGTAGCCTATTGCTCCCAGGCTACCAATCTGCACAGCATGTGGCTGTGCTGAACGCTGCATGCACCTGTAACTCAGTGCTAAGTATCAGCGTTATCTAAACACAGCCAGACATGGTAGCTAAGCCTATTATCCCAGTGACTCTGGAGGCTGAGGTGGGAGGATTGCTTGAGGCCAGAAAAATTAAAAAAACAAACATCCAAACACAGAAAAAGTAACGCATAGCACAATGACATCACAACAGCTACAATATCACCATGTGACAAATTTTCAGCTCCATTACAATTTTAGAGGATCACCATCTATGTGGTTCCTTGTTGACCAAAATGGCACATGGTACCCAATGTATTCCCTTCTTCAGTTTATGCCTAATGAAAACGCGCTCATTTTCTGGTAAAGAGAAACAAATCAAACCACCTTAAATAATCTAATAAGATATGTGAATGTGGGTTTTAAAGACAAAATTCTCGAGAGATTAAGAACTAGCTGATGGGTAAATGAACCAGGTGTTCCTATCTGGAATAACGCAGAATGAGGTAAAGAAAAGGAAGGAAAAAGGAGAGATAAGAAACAGGTACTCTGCAGAAAAAGAGTGAATCAGCAGATAAATCCGGAGAGAGCTGTAGATCGCATGCTCACCAATGCATTCTTCTGTATCAGTGACAACAATAAATGCGGCACCCACACAGACCGCATAGAATAGATAAGAGAGTCAGGCACTGTCCAAGGTGCTGTGTGCACTGGCCCGTTTCATCCTCACACCCTCCCAGTGGGAACTCACTGTCACAGGTGAGGAAACCGGGGCCCAGAAAGCAATGTGTCCAAGGCCTGACAGCTGGCAAGAGGCAGAGGCAGGATCTGAGCCAGGCAGTGCAGCACCAGAGCCCAGGATAACCCCCAGGCTGGTGGACTAGCTTGCTATGGCAGCTAGAACAGAGCACACAACAGCGTGGCTTAAACATCAGAACTTTCTTGTTACACAAGTCTTAAGGATAGAAGTCCAAGATCAAGGTACTGGTAAGGTTAGCAAGTAAGAATCTGTCCCTCCTTCTCTGCCAGCTTCTGGTGGCTTGCTGGCCATCTTTGGTATCCTGTGGTTTGTAGATATCTGCTTTCATCTCCACATGGCATTCCCCCCATGTCCTACCGATGTCCAAATTTCTCCTTTTTATGAGGACACCAGCCAAACTAGATGAGAAAGCCCTTAAATGACACTACTCTTAAATAAGGTCACCTTCCAGGGCAGGTGGGGCTAGAACTTTAACATATAAATTTTTAGGGGGCAGAATTCAACATATAATAGCTGGTTTTTTCTCACCATTCAAGTCTCAGTCCAAGCGCTACCTCCACAAAAAGGCTTTCCCTGACCACCGTCTTAAAGGAAGCTCGCTCCTGGCCACCAGTCACTCTCTCACTGAGATTTTTATCACACACATACCACTACCAGAAGCCAACCTACCTGGTCTCCCTCTCCACACTAGTGTGTAAACCCACAAATGTGGGGACTTTGTCTTGTCCGCTCACCTCCAGGGCCAAGAGCGGTACCTTACACCTGGTGGTACTCCATCACTATCAGGTGAGTAAATGAATACATGCATTAAATCAAAGTCACTTGTTAATTATAATCGTAATGCCAGCCAGTGCCACAGCTATAAATCAAAGTCAAGCAGTATAAGAGGGTAGAGAAAGGCGTGCCACTTTGAGGAGGGTAGCCAGGGAAGGCTTCTGGAGAGTTGACATGGGAGTGGATATGAAGGGTTTCAGTGACAATGAGGCTGACAGTCTTTCTGGCGTGGGATCTGGGTATGAAGAGGAGGTGAGGAAGGGGAAACAACTAGGAGATGGGCCATAAAGGGAACACAGTGGGGCAACCTCATTCGGTACCCCTCATCCAGAACATGAAAGCTGGCAAAGATTTTGCTGTGCCTGGTGAAATAAAGTTTTCCCTTATTCCTAAAGCTTTTACAACAGCCCTGAAACCCTCCTTCCTGTGTCCCCTGGGCACTTTGTCCTTGCTTTCACTGCAATATTTCTAGTATTTCTGTGGGCCTTCAAGTTTTCCATGTCACATGCCTCTTTCTCCCGCCATTGAACTCTTTGAGGGCAGGGACTCCAAAAGGTACCCAACATTGTGGAGAAGGGGAACTTCTGGCTGGTGCTTCTCCCGAAGGGTGTCCCTTCTATTACAAAAATCAAGTTTTATCCCTCCATAAACAAGACTTTCAGATCTGTACACTGAAAACTATAAAATATTGATGAAAGAAATGTAAGATGACACAAATAAAGAGCAAGATACTCTGTGTTCATGGACTAGAAGATCAATACTGTCAAAGTATCCCGACTCCCCAAAAGGGACATACAGATTCCATCAATCCCTATCAGAATTATAATGGCATTTTTCACAGAAATAGAACACACAACCCTCAAATTCATTTGGAATCATAAAAGACCCCAAATAGCTAAACCAACATCAATCCAGGTGGAGCACAAAGAACGAAGCTAGTGGCACCACACGTCCTGATTCCAAAACATACTACAAAGGTCTAGTAATCAAAACAGTATAGCACTGGCATGAAAAACAGACACACAGATCAATGGATCAGAATTAAAAGCCCAGAAATAAACTCACACATGGATGGTCAAATAATCGCTGACAAAGGTGCTAAAAATATACATTGGGGAAAGAATAGTTTCTTCAATAAATGATGCTGAGAAAACTGGATATCCATATGGAAAAATGTGAAACTGCGTCCTTAGCTCACACCACACACAAAAATCAATTCAAAATGGATTGGAGACTTAGGCATAAGACTTAAAACTGTTAAAATTCTTGGAAGAAAACAGGAGAAAAGCATCATGACATTGGACTTGGCAATGACTTTTGGATATGACACCAAAAGGAATGCAACAAAAGCAAAAATAAACAGGACCCCATGAAACTAAAAAGTTTCTGCGTGGCCAAGGAAACTATCAACAAATGGTAAAAACAAAACAAAACAAAACAAAAACCCCACATAATGAGAGAAAATATGATGAGGAGTTAATATCCAACACACACACACAGAAGTCATAATTCAATGGCAAAAAAAAAAAAAAAACTGAATTAAAAAATCGAGAAAGGAGCTCAAGGGACGTTTTTCTAAAAAAGACATACAAATGGCCAATAGGTATATGAAAGGTATTCAACATCATTAATCATCAAGCAGGTACACATTAAATCCACAATGAGATATCATCTCACACCTGTTAGGAGGCTATTCACAAAAAGTCTAAACAAGTGTTGGCAAGAATGTGGATGAAAAAACCTTTATGAATTGTTGGTGGGAACGTAAACTAGGATAGCCCTCATGGAAAGCAATAGGAAGGTTCCTCAAAAAAATTAAAAATAGAGCTGCCACATGATTCAGCAATCCCCATTCTGGGTATGTAGCCAAAGAAAACAAAGAGATAACTGCATTCCCACCTGCATTACAGCGCTATGCACAACAGCCAAGTTATGGAAACAATCTGAGTGTCCACTGACAAATGACGGATAAAGAAAACGTGCTGTCTACAATGGAATATTAGCCTTAAAAAAGGAAGGAAATCCTACCATACGGGACAACCTAGGTGAACCCAGAGGATGTTGTGCTAAGTGAAATACACCAGACACCTAAAGACAAATACTACATGATTTAAACAAACAAACAAAAATACTACACGATTTTACTTACAGGAATGTTGAACTCAGGAAAACAGAATATAGAATGGTGTCTGCCAGGGGCTGGGGGAAACGGAGGGCGAGTAGTCAAGATAGGAACTTGCAGGTATAAGATGAGTAAGTCCTGGAGACCCAACACACAGCACAGTGACTGCAGTTGATACTAACGTGTTATGTGCATGAAATACGCTGACCGAGTAAACAGATCTGAAGCATTCTCACCACACACGGACAAAACTAAGGATGTGAGGTGAGGGCTGTGTTGATTAACTTCGTTACAGTAATTATTTTCCAGTGTAAATGTACACATCTTAAATATTTACAGTTTTCATTTGTCAACTTCACCTTGCTAAAGCTGGGAGAAAATAAATAAATAATAAAAACCACAGTTTCAGGAGTGATGTCAGCTAAAATGTCACAGCAAGAAGCCCCAAGGATCATCCCTCCACTGAAGCAACCACTGAGCTGGAAGGAACAATCAGAATCGCCTATTTAGGAAGGCTGGAACCTAACTAGAGAGTTAGAATGGCAGCGGGTGGGGGCGCTGGTGAAGGGAGAAGGTGCTGATCTTTCCCAAGAGAGCAGTGTGGCTGAACCTGCTAGTACTCCCTACTCTTCAGCCCCTCCACCACCGTGAGGCTAGCAGACGATATTCCTGGAGTGCTGGTGGGGAACATGGTAGGCAATGGGGGCCTTCTCCAAAATTCGATGTTGTGCATTTTGGCTGGTTTAGCAGTGTGTTAGGGGTAGTCACAGACACCTGCCTACTTTGTGACCCTCTTGGCAGCAGCAGCTTCCCCGGACAATGTCCACAGCAAAATTTTAAGTGACAATCACTCCCTCCTTTCCCCTTTTTGCAGCCAGACATTTAAGGAAATCTTTTTCAGGTCACTGGCTGGCCACAGAGATAACAGAACAGAAACTTCAATGACCACACAAAACAAGAACCACACATTTGCAAAAATAGTTTGGAAAAGTCACAGGTTAACAGCACCAGCCCTGAGAGGTCAGCAAGTCCTGAGAAGTAGGAAAAATGAGATTTTTAGAGTTCTTACATTTTAATACTCAGAATATCCCATTTTAAATGAAAAAAAAAAAAAAAGAACAAGAAACAGGAAAATGTGATCATTTACAGGAAAAAAAGGAATTTGTCACAAGCCATTAATGAAGAAATCTAGACACTGGAAATACTAGTTCAAGATGTTAAATCAACTATGTTAATAAGCTCACTGAGCTAAAGGAAACCACAGACTAGGAATTAAAGGAAGTCAGGAAAATAATGCATGAACAAAATGAGAATATCAACAAGGAGACAGAAATTATAAAAAGGAAATAAACAGAAATTCTGAAGTGGAAAAGTACAGTAACTAACATGAAAAATTCACTATCAGAGTTCAAGGGCAGCTCTGAAAAAGCAGAAGATAAGACTAGCAAACTCAAAGATGTAGAACAATTAAAATGATCCATTCTGCAGAGCAAAATGAAAAAATCTGAATAAAAGTGAACAGAGTTTAAGGGACCTGTGGGGCCTCATCACACAGACCAACATATGCCTTGTGGGGACCCAAAAGGAGAAGGGGAGAGAAAGAGGCATGAAGACTATCTGAAGAAATAAATGCCAAAAACTGTCCCAAGTCTGATGGAAGACGCGTGCCAGAAGCTCGATGAACTCCAAGGAGGATAAATTCAAAGAGATCCAGGTGGAAATACATTAAACTGTCAAAATTCAAAATAAGAACAATCTGAAAGCAGCAAGAGAAAAGTGACTCTTCCTGCACAAGGGATCCTCAAAAAAACTTACAGCTGATTTCTAATAAGAAACTGTAAAGACCAGAAGACAAAAAGACGACATTTAATATCCTGAAAGGAAAAAAACTGCCAATCAAGAATTCTATATCCGGCAGAACTATCTTTCAGAAATAAAAGAGAACTTAAGATACATCTATAAAAACAAAAGCTGAAGAAATTCCTATCAGTAGAGCTGCCCTACAAGTCATGATCCCAGGAGTCCTTTGGGGTAAAAGGAAAGAACAGCAGACAATAAATCAAAGCTGTAAGAACGATTTAAGAACATGGGCAAAATTAATGACATAGGTAAATATAAGAGCTAGTATTCTGGTACTCTGGGTTCATAATTACTCTTTTTTTCCCCAAAATGATTTAAAAGGAAAATGCATTATAAAAATCTATGTTAATGGGCATAAAATATAGAAAGATCTAATCTATGACAACAAGATCCTAAAGGAAGAGGAATGGAGATACACAAGAGCAGAGCGTATACTACTGTAGCTAAGGTGGTATTGATCAAACTAAACTGTATAAGTTTTCTCCCGGTTTGAAATGCTAATTATTATTATTTTTTAAATTAAATCATAGCTGTGTACATTAATGCAATCATGGGGTACAGTGTGGTATTTTCATATACAATTTGAAATACTCTTATCAAACTGGTTAATGTAGACTTCATATCATTTTCTTAGTTATTAAGACATTCATACTCTGCTTTTAGAAAGATTCACTTGTACCCTTGTAAGATAAACCATAGAGGTAAGCCCACCAATTACCCTCCCTCCACCCACGCACCTCTCTCCCTTCCCCTCTCCCTCCCTCCTCCCCATATTCTAAGGCTATAATTAGGTTATATCTTTCCTATGAAAGCTATAAATTAGTTTTAAATTAGGGCTGTGTGCATTGGATACTTTTTCTTCCATTCTTGATATACTTTACTAAGAAGAACATTTTCCAGCTCCATCCATGTAAACATGAAGAAGGTAAAGTCTTTCTTTAGGGCTGTATAGTATTTCATGGTGTACATATACCACAGTTTATTGATCCGTTTGAGGATCGATGAGCACTTGGGCTTCTTCCATGACCTAGCAATTATGAATTGGGCTGCAATAAACATTCTGATACAAATATCTTTGTTGTAATGTGATTTTTGGAGTTCTGGATAAAATGCTAATTATAAAATAAATTATACAAGAACTATTGTGTCAGGTAATTCCAGAAGAAACAAGAGTGTGGCGTGAGCATGGGTATGCAACCATGAAGCGAATGCTTAGTCTCAGGAATCAGAGGCTTAAAGAAAAGGACAGATTGAAACCTAAAAAGAAAGAAAAGAAAGATCCCAGCACATTAAAGGAAAGAGAAGTCCCCCAGCACCCTTCCTGCTTATTCTTCCAATATAATACACAACTGGGCCCACCTTACCACATCTTGGTTGATACCAACTTTATCAACTTTTCCATTAAAGCCAAACTGGACTTAGTTCAGTCAATGATGGACTGTCTGTATGCCAAGTACATTCCTTGTATAACTGACTGTGTAATGGCTGAAATTGAGAAATTTGGGGCAGAAGTATTGAGTGGCCCTCAGGATTGCCAAGGATCCAAGATTTGAACGATTGCCATGCACACACAAAGGAACCTATGCAGATGACTGCTTAGTACAGAGAGTGACTCAGCACAAGTGTTACATCGTGGCCACAGTTGACCAAGACCTTAAACGAAGAAAATCCCTGGAGTTCCTATCATGTATATTTCTAACCACAGATACAATATTGAATGGATGCCAGATGATTATGGAGCTCCTCGGTTCTAATTCTTATAAGACAATGTTCATATGCCTTTCTTCAACCAACTTCTCTGTTAACAGTTTGTTAAACATGAAATACCATGAATTATTACTCTGTTCACCAGCTTGCTTTATTATGACCTGGAGGATGTAGGTTAAATACACTCATGTTTGTATGCTATTTTGAAAATGATATTTTATCTCATTGATGGTCAAAGATGCAAAATCTTATGAAGAATGCTTCATTCTTTTTTGAGTTCTGTTGCACAATGTGGTAATTATAGTTAATATTAGAGTAAATTTCAAATGTTCTTACCACAAAAATGTTAAGTATTTGAGGTGATAGATATATTGACTAGTTTGATTTAATTATTCCACATTGTATTCACAGATTATAACATTACTGTGTGCTCCATAAGTTTATACAAGTATAAATTGTTGGTTTACAATAACAATAAAATTGTTGCATCTTTTTGTAAAAAAAAAAAAAAGTAGAAGAAGAAAAGAAAAAATGAACTATTGTGTCATTGCCAAAAAAAAAAAAATAGAAAAATAAAGACAAAAATGTAGAAATACCTCCAATCACACTAGTTTTCTCCTGATTGAGCTGAAATTTTTTAAAATGAGTAGATCTTTTCCAAAAGAGCCAGAAAACAGATGGGAGCATGTTGCACAGTGGGAATAGTATGAGAAAACAAAAGTAGCGGAAAAGATTTTTACTTTCCCTCAAAGAGACAGGCTCTCCTTTGCTTAACCAGGTTTCTCAGACTACTCTGGATATCAAAGGCATTAAAGTATCATAGTTAAGAAACAGACTCTGGACCAGGTTTGAATTGGCTCTCTGTTCTTACTTACTAGCTGTGTATCTTTGGGCCATCTTTCAATAACTTACTTTGTTTGTAAAATGGAAACAATAATAGTACCTATTTTATTAAGTTTTTCTGAGGAGAAAATGCTAATACATGCAAAACATTTAGAACAGCTCCTTACACGTAGGGAAAGCCTAATAAGTGTTGGCCTTCACTGCGATCATCTATTCTGGGAACCACAGATGAGGTCCTACCAAGGTCCGTGATTACGGAAATAAAAGGAATTAAAAATCATTTATTCAATCCCACAATCTAATTAGCCCACTTTCTTATCAGGTGTAGACAATGTCCATCTAAGATCAGCGTAAAGTCTAACCCATATTTTGGTGCTTTAAAAATATTCTTCTATCCGAGAAATAATGCAGTGGGTTCTGAAAACTTTCTTCTACACCAGATTTGGAAAGTCTGTGTCTTTCTGTCACTGCTGTTGACACAGAATGTGCCACAAGATACAAATTCCATGTTGCTACCTAGAAAGCCAAATGTTTCACCACATGAGATTTACTCTTTCACGTATTCATTTGTTCAACAAATATTGAGTACCTTTTAGGTGCCGAGGACTTGGGATATAGGAATATACAAAACAGATGAAAATCAAGAGAACACCATGCGAGGTAATCACAGATGGTGATTGTGGGGGTTCACTGAGCAGGGAGGTGAGGGTGGAGGCTTGATTCATCAGAAGTCACTCCGGGCCCCTCTGACTTGGCACTGATTGGCTGTATCACATTTTATTCATTTTGAGTCTCCTGACCTAGTGGTAAGACCAGGCAGTTAATTCCCTAGGTCACTGGGCTCTTTCTTACCATCACCGTGTCACCACCCAGGCCAGAGACTGAGGAGCCAAAAGTGACTCTAAGTCTTTTGGTCATCTCCAGAGACAAGCAATCACTTAATAGCTAAAACAATAAAGAGGATGGTTCTGTTTCTTTAACTCCAGCTGTGTACATAGATGAGTTTTTTTTTTTAAATCTCCATCCTCCCAAGATAATTTAAGTAGATTCCTGCCTAAGGCAGACACCAAACAACTGCCCTCCAAAATCAGACTTCCCGATTTGAGTCCTGGCTTAGCCAAGTCTCTAAACGTCATCATTCAACATTCAACGACTCTCTAAACATCGGTTTCTTTACCTGTTAAGTGGGGATAGTAGTGCACACTTCATAGGGCGATGGTGAGAATTAAGGACATGAAAAGTGCTTAGAACAACACCTGGCCCCTATGAAGCACTCAAACATTTTTCACAAACAAAAACCTCCCAACATTCCCTTCAGGCAATCACTTTATCAAAAGAGTATCATTATAGCTGTGAAATCATACAACCCAACAGATAAATGAGTATATTAATCATTACACAGCACACCAAGCAGTAAGGCGGATTTGGGGGTAAAGCACTTCCAAGTCACAGTGAAGGCCTTGGTGGACTCCTATATGTGAATTCTCCAGCTCAAAGTGCTGCTTACCAATTTAAGATGAGTCTTTGTGCTCAATTTCCCAGAAAGAGTCTGTCTCCTGCCCTCTCTCACCCTGTTTCCCTTTAGAGCTGATTCAGGCAAAGAAGCATGGGCTTCGTCATGCCTAGGGACCACCCAGGTAAGCACAGCAGCTCCTGGCCCAGGGCTCACAATGCACTAAAAATAATCTAAAATCTCAGGGTCAAGTGAGTCGCCTCTCGACCAAATACACCATCAGACCAGCCTTTCCCATTTATTTCATCACAAGAGAACTATCCCTGTACCCCAACTTTCTTCTCTTCATTTGCCTTAGAAGTACCCAGCCTCTGTTGAGGGGGCCTGTGGCTCTCCTGCTGGTCTCATTCCCTGATCACCCCGGCCCTGCAGGAAGAAGCCCGCATGCAAGCTCCACATGACACCACAACCCGCATTATGCTATGACCCACAGCAGCAAGAGCTCCAGGTGACATCAAGCTGGGGCTGAGGAATGACCTGAAGGTCACCTGAGCGGTGAGGCTTCTCCCTGGCTTCTAGTCCCACTGCAGCTCACAGACATTTTCTCTTTGACTTTTTAAAATAAGATCCAAGAAATCACTTTTCCTGTCATGCCCTAAGACCCGATAACTGTTTGAAGAATCATACCTCTTCCCCACTGATGACATTTCTGTGAAGACAAGGAGCTGTGGGCTCCACTGTCGTTATACCCCTGACATCGAACCAAGAGACTGGGCCAAGAAAACACTGTTGAATAAACACATAAGTAAATTCCATTTTTACAGCATCTATTACTAAAAATTCCAAATTAGGTCTCGGCATCCGTAGCACAGTGGTTACAGCGTGAGCCACATACACCGAAGCTGGCAGGTTCCAACCCAGCCTGAGCCAGCTAGACAACAATGACAACCACAACAAAAAATAGCAGGGCATTGTGGGGGGCAGCTGTAGTCCCAGCTACCTGGGAGGCTGAGGCAAGAGAATTGCTTAAGCCCAAGAGTTTGAGGTTGCTGTGAGCTGTGATGACATGGCACTCTACCAAGGCAGACACAGTGAGACGCTGTCTCAAAAAAAAAATAATTTCCAAATTAGAAGTTAAAAACTCTATGGTACATATCTTAAAAAGAACGAAGTGCAAAATCAAGTATGCATTACATACTACCTTGGATTTTATTAAAATTGGCACTATCTCAAAATTAAACAAATGTACTATAAAATCTTGTTATTCATTCTTGTGAACACAAAGCCAATAATTGATTCTAGCCTTCACTGACATAGAATGTCTACTGTATTTTCTTACTTATAAAGTAAGAGTAAAATTATAGCTACCTCATTGCATTTTTATGAGGATGAAATAAGTTAACACATGTATAATACTTAGAATAGTACCTGGTACATTATGACCAGCTAGGGAATGTTAGCCAGTATGATTACTGTTATCAGGCACTGGCCTGGCTAACACTGTATTAGACCAAGTTATTGGTAAATCTGTCCAGGAAAGCATTAATAGAAGAAAGAAGCATATATAATCTCTTCCTTTGACAACAAAATTTGCCCCCAGAGCTTCAGATGCCTTCTAAAAGCCATTAATGGACATTCTCAAGACACCAGAATTGCTTATAAATTGTTTATTTTTTAATATGATTTCCCCTTGAAGTGAAAAATATATATTTAGCAGACCCTAAATATATGCCAGAAAGAACTGGGTTGGAAGCTTCACTAAGAGGTTCCTTTAAAAAAAAGAAAAAAACCAGAGAGCAGTTTTTACCTTCGTTCAGTCCAGGTGACGGTCTTACTCCTGTAAGGCTGGGGGCACTTTTATCAGATAAGAGCTCGTAAGTTTATGACAGCTTCAAATGACTACAGCTTGAGTTAAAAATAATCCCTGAGAAACACAAACTGAGAAACAGAAAGCAGAAGTATTTATAAAATTGCTCCATTCGCCCTCTCCCACTGTGGGCGTTTTCCTGTTTATCAGATCCCTGTCCTCAGTTCAGCACTTCCCAGGCAAGGGTCCTGTAGGCCACTGGTCCCCAAGATGGTGGGTCGGGCAAGAGTGCTATGGTCAAGTAAGTTTGGGAAATATCTCTACTCCTCCTTGGAAAGCCACAGTATCTATTAACATATTCAAGGCCTTGAGCTCCCTTTCTGGAAAGAAACCTGTTTCCTTGAACTTTACCTATTATTTGAAAATTTACTTAACCACACACTCCCTTTTCCAAGGTACCCCTACTAGAATCAAAGTTTTGGAAATGCTGAAATAGTTTAAATTAATCACTTCTTCCCATCTCAGGAATGACTTCTAGTGAGCTCATCTGGCCCAGCAGAGTTAGCACTTAGCTAAAAGCAGACGGCATTGAATGTTAACCTTACTTAGACCCACGTCCCCTGGACTCAATACCTACTTCCCTAAAGACATGTATCTCGGATTAAGTTAAAAAGAAACTATCTTCAGGAACCATCTGAGGTGTGTCCTGTGTACACCCAGGGAACATACCAATAAATTCATAGAAGTATGGGAAATGGGAAGCCTGATTTCAGAATGTGAAATTAAATAATTCAAATTTGAAATAACTCCAAAATAAACCCCTGGGAGAATGCAGCTATGCAGCACGAATCACACAGCACGTAGCTACAAATTCTGCCTCTTTTTTCCCTCTGCAAATAATTAGGAAGACTAAGCAGGGCCAGGGATAAGATCCTCGGAGAGACGCACCTCTCCTCCCAGAGTAATAAAGTAATCTCCCTTGGCCCAAACCACTGTGGTGTATGCACTGGTCTCTATGGAAAATGAGGTGATCCTGTTGGAACTTCTCTGTCTCTGCTACACAAGTGAAACTTTAACATCTGTACTTTGGAACCCTGACCCCATTCATTTGGAGTGCAGTCGGTGTTCCCAGGGGGGCCATCCTCAGGCTTTACGCTTGAATAAACTCCATACTTAATCACAGTCTCTGAATCTCATACTTTAAGGTTGACAAGAAAATTGGGAGAATAATAAGATAACGTAAGAGCAATCTGGTCAACAAAAGGAATTTAATTCTTCTTCTTTTTTTAAGTCAGGGAGAAGAATTCAAGAGTGTTCTTATAATCTAATTAGAACATGTCCAAAGTCATGGGGAGAAATCCACTGGTGGCAAATTAATGAGATCACGAGCAGAATGCTGGGGATGGAGGGGTCCTTGACAGATCATCTCCAAAGACGCCAATCTCTGAAACATTACCATAGTCCAACAACACAAAAGTTTTTCCAGAATCTTCAACACCTATTTGTACTGTTAAATTTCTTTTCTTTTAGCACCCAGACTTACCACAAAATTAGGGATTTGGGGAAGTATTCTGCCTCCCCACTTAGGTCACTGTGATTATCACTGAACCATAACTGTCCCCTATGGTACCCCACTGACCTCCCTCATGACCAAACTTCCCGTCAGCCGAGAGGAAGTTGAATTTCTGAAACGACAATAATAATCAAGAATAAAACCATCCGGGGTTATGCAACTCTCTAGTTCCCAGGAATCTAAAGCACTAAAGTGTCTTAGGCCTGAGTATCCCTCACCAAGGAGGGAGAGTGAGGTGCTGGGAAGGAGCTACTCAGTCCTCATGCTTCTACCGTTAAAAAAAGTCACCCTAAGTTGACTCAACACCTCACCCTAGCACTGCCCAACAGAACTTTCTGCGATGATGACCATGTTCTGGGTCAGCACTGCCCAATACAGTACCCACTAGCCACAGGTAGTACAAGTGAGGAACTGGAGTTCTTATTTTATTTAATTTTAATTAATTTTAATTTCAGTAACCACACGTGGAGAGTGCAATTAGCCCATACCCTCAACGTTGCTTCAACGTGAACAAAAACAGAGATGGTCAAGGACCAAGGAAGGTTTTCTGAGACTCTAGAAAAGAGACAATTTCACTTACTAAAGGAAGTAAGGAAAAGGAGAGTCTATAATCTCGACAGTCCTTACGCACATCCTGAGACAGCTAAAGAGAAGCATCACTGTCATTTCACCAGGCAGAGAATGAGTATCAATCACTTAACTGATGCAAACAGCAACGGTTATTGTGGAACCTCTACAAGTGCAAAGGGTTTAAAATGCAACCTTTACAACAATCCTTCAAAATAAGCATTGTTATCTTTCTTTTACACATGTGAAAACTGGAGTTCCAGGAGGTTGATTCACTTAAGGTCGCACAGGAGGTGGAGCTAAGATTTAAACTCAGGTCTATCTTCAAAGACTGAACAAATTGTACTTTAAGTCTTTAGCAAAAGTAAACTTTCCCTCCTAGATTTCGTCAACGAGTACTTTTTTGAGCCTCTATTATATTGATAACACCACGCTAAGTGCTAAGGAAGGTAAGGGGGGCGATACAAAGACAAACAAGGAGATGTATTGCTGCAGAAATTCAGAGTTATGTGGGTTTATGAATCTCTGACGACGAAAGTATATTGATTATTTAAATACTCACAGCATATTATAGCAACCAACTGGCCCAGAATAAAAATAAGCTAACAATTTTAGCACTTCCAAATTATATAGAACCAAAAGCACAAATGACAAGAGAAACTGTGACTAGACTTCACCAAAATTTAAAACTTTACGGCATCAAAGAACATCATCAACAAAGTAAAAAGACAATCCACAGAATGAGAGGAAATATTTGCAAATCATGTATCTGATAAGAGACTTGTATTCAATTGCTCTCCTATATATATATATATATATATATTTTATATGTATATAGATATATGATTATTTATATAAATCTTTTTTTCTTTTTTGAGGCAATCTCACTCTATCACCCTGGGTAGCATGCCCTGGTGTCACAGCTCACAGCAACCACAAACTCTTGGGCTCAAGCGATTCTCTTGCCTTGGCCTCCCAAGTAGCTGGGACTATAGGCACCCATCACAACAATAAAGTAAAAAAATAATCCACAGAATGAAAGGGAATATTTGCGAATCATGTATCTGATAAGAGACCTGTATTGAATCTCTCTCTCTCTCAATATATATATACATACATATTTTATACATATGTATATTTATAATTCTTTTTTCTTTTTGAGACAGTCTCAAAAAAGGGTGACACTCTGTCACCCTGGGTAGAGTGCACTGATGTCACAGCTCACAGCAACCTCAAACTCTTGGGCTCAAGTGATTCTCTTGCCTCGGCCTCCCAAGTAGCTGGGACTATAGGCACTCACCACAACACCTGGCTATTATTTTGGAGATGGGGGTCTCGCTCTTGCTCAGGCTGGTCTCGAACTCATGAGTTCAGGCAATCCACCTGCCTCAGCCTCCCAGAGTGCTAGGATTTACAGGTGTGAGCCACTGTGCCCAGCCCAAAGTATACATTTTCTAAAAACTCATACAACTCAACAACAAAAAGTGTTTTGTGTGGACACAGGTTTTCTTATCTCTTGGGTCTATACCTAGCAGTAGAATGGGGGGTCATATGATAATTCTATGTTCAGCATTTTGAGGAATTATCAAACTGCTTTCCAAAATGGCTGCACCAGCTGAATAAGGGTTCCAGTTTCTCCAGGACCTCATGGGCTCTTGTTATTTCCTGTCTTTTTTTATTTTAGCCATTCACGTGGGTGTGGAGTGGTATCTCATTTTGGTTTAACTTGCATTTTCCTAATAACTAGTCAGGCTCAGAATATTTTCATGTGCTAATACCAGCTATCTACATTATCTTCTTTGAACGATTCCTATTCAAATCCTTTGCTCATTTTTAAAAGGGGTATTTTTATTATTAAGTTGCAACAGTTCTTTGGGCACAAATTATTTGTCAGAGACGTGATTTGCAAATACTTTCTCCCATTTCAAATCTGCTCCTCTCTGTGTCAGGTCAGGTTGTCCAGCAAATAACCCTTTTCCTGCTCAAAAAGGAAAGAACCAATGGAGCTCAACATGTTAAGAAAGAGCATCTCGCTTTCTGATGAGGAACAGCTGAGACGCTCTCCGTCCACAGCATGGAAGGGGTACGAATAATGACTTGAAAGTAATTATGCAGACTGTAGGACAGAACAGACTGGGAAAGAAATGTGAGGGCTGAGTTGGTTAAATACAGACTTTGAAATGAAAAATAAGGTCCAGCTTTTTGCTTCCTCCATTTGAAATCTCTCTCTGTCCCTTGTTTTCCTAAATGAATCTAAGTACTTCATAATCATGACTCTTTGTGGTATAAGCTCTGTGGCACAATAATTTAGAGAACTCGACTTGGCCCACAAACAAGCAGAATGTGTAATAACAAACCACATGACGTCAGCACCAGGAGGGGCGTGAAGCAGCACACACAGACATACACGCAGAAATCTGGGTAGCTGCAATCCCTCCCAGTAGATCTGCCACCTACACACCTACTATCATTATGAACCAGCCAAAATCAAAATATATCTCGGGTAGGAATGAAATATGCAAACATTTTTCTCAAAAGAGAGAAAGACCAAGAAAAGGGAAGAAACCAGATTCAAAATGATCTTTTCAGGCAAATGCTGGGGAAAACCCCACAAGTTAAACAGTGAGTTCTCAAAGACACTAGCTAGGGGTGTTAACATTAATATTAAATAATAATATTAACTGTAAATTCCCGAATTTATGTTTAAACCCAGTTTTATAAGAAAAGATAATGGAGCACTAGTCAAAATCCACTGTAGGAAATAAAAGTGGGGTTTGGATTGGTCAAAAGCTCAACAAATCCCACAGCGCGATGTAGCTGTTAAATACCACTGCCAGGCAGTGCTGGTCCACGTCAAAGGAACTGACAGGCTCACCAAACTCTACCAGCAAAGTGTGCAGGGCTGATACGAGCATAAAAGATAGAGATGATCTCAAGAATATCTAGCAAGAAGTGAGTAGAATGGTCTGGGATCCAGATGACGTACAAAACAGTTGACAGAACAGGTGTTTACAGATGTGCAGGTTTAGGGCTCTCTGACATAGCTGAAGAGCCGCCAATAAGGAATGGCATTAGCTAGTCTGTGTTGCCAAAGGGTGAAAATTAGAAGGGCAGCCAAGTGAGGCGCCACATATGAAATAATTTTCTAACACTTAAAATTATCCAAAGAATGGATCCCATGGGCTTGAGATGCTATAAGCTCTCTTTTGTTAGAAGTGTCTAGGAGTCAACCAGAGGGTTTTATGCCCCAAACCAATCCAAGGATGCCCCTGGTGGGTTTGAAAGGATGCACTATGAAGTTTTCAGGTGCCTTCCGACATCAGACATCTGTGATTCTGTGCTTGAGGTTCACGACAGTAGTAGACGGAGCCCTCCTCCAATCCATATTTGCTGACAAATGGTAAGCACTTTAAAATATTCTTAGTAGACACTGGAAAAAATGATTAAATAATACTGTATCTCCAGTATTAACTAGTTATCTTATAATTAGTTATTTTAACTTCTACTCTACTTATATCCTTCTATTTCTTCTTCTTCTTTTTTTTTTTTTTTTTAAGACAGAGTCTCAAACTGTCACCCTGGGTACAGTGCTGTAGTGTCACAGCTCACAGCAACCTCCAACTCTTGGACTTAAGTGATTCTCTTGCCTCAGCCTCCCAAGTAGCTGGGACTACAGGCACCTCTTTTTATTGCTGTTGCATTGTTGTTTTTAGCTGGCTGGGGCTGGGTTTGAACTCGCCACCCTCGGTGTATGTGGCTGGGACCTTGCCACCTGAGCTACGGGCACCACCCTATATCTGCAAAAGGACCTGCTTGAGATCAGCAAGGTAAATAAAATGGGAAAACCTTCAAGGCAATGTAAGGAATATTCATATTATTGATAAGTAGAGTCTCACTTTGTCGCCCTCACAGCTCACAGCAACCTCAAACTCTTGGGCTCTGGCAATTCTCTTGCCTCAGCTCCTGAGTACCCAGGACTAAAGGCACCTGCCACAATGCCTGGCTATTTTTAGAGATGAGGTCTTGCTCTGGCTCAGGCTGGTCTTGAACTCATGAGCTCAGGCAATTCACCCACCTTGGCCTCCCAGAGTGCTAGGATTACAGGTTTGAGCCCCCACACCCAGCCTCAATTTACTTTTTTAAAAAAGAAAACATTTCCATTGCAAATTGCTGAGGTAGGTCTAATTTCATCTTCCTTTTCAAGATTTGGTAGCAAAAGATAGCAAAGACCTGAACAGTTACCAGAGGCCTGAACACACAATTTCAGCAAGATGCCCACCATTGAAAATTAGTGAGAGAGATGGGGCTTTGCCTTTTGCCCTCAAACCGAAATAAATCCAGGACTTGGGAAGAAAGTGAGAATAAAAATTGGGACACCTAAACTAAAAATAAACCAAAGAGACAGGAATGTTTGGGTCCTAAAAGGCAAGGCCCTAGCATCATCTATAAGAAAAAAAATGGATGGCTCGGGACCCGTACTCAGTGAGTAGGGCGCCAGCCACATATACTGAAGCTGGTGGGTTCGAACCCAGCCTGGGCCTGCTAAACAAGAATGACAACGACAACCAAAAAATAGCTGACCTTGAGCACGTTACTTAAACTGAGCCTCAGCTTCTTGTTCCTATAAAACAGAACGAATAAACGCCATGGAATTGTTTAACATATTATGTAGCAGGTGGTAAATACTCAACACCAGTCTTTGTTACCAACACATCATCACCTTCGCTATAACCTGAGTTCCCTAAGGGGACTTGAAAATTTGACTGATACATGAATATTCTCAATGTACATTTAGTGTTTCATTACTGCTGTTAATATATTCAAGTTAATTCCCTGCCCAGATGTACTCAAGTTCTCTTAAAACCATCGTTCATTATCTCAGGTACTTACACTTTGAAACAAGGTCCCCAGATCATTTCAGTGGACAGAGCAAGGCTGTACTATCCCCTGGCTAAAGCAAGATATTTTCCAAATCAATAATAGAAAAAAAAATTAAATAGGTATATTTCTGTTGTTTGTTTCTGGGACAGCTGGACGAAAAGAAGAGAATGTCAGCATCTCCTCAGAGATGCCTGGAAAACGGGGAAGGAACTGTAGAGAAACAGAGCCACCTGCCCCAGGAGCCAGCACAGTAACAGGATCACCAGGCCCTGCACCGCAGAGTCACCAACACCCACAGAGTAAAGCAAAGAGCACAGTACTGCTGCTTCCCAGGTGACAACCAAAACCCAGCCAAGTTCAAAACCCTCTTGCTGTTATTTTTAAAGTCTATGTGAAAAGGGAAGGGAAACTGCCTGGGGTGAACTCTCTATTCTGTAAGACAAGCTCTTCTGGTTCTCCTTTTCTTTTTGCTGGTCGGGGGTGAGGGGACAGACCCTGGAAAGATATGTGTGGTACCAGGCAGTCAGACAACACCAGATGTCAGGACAGGCAGAGCGGCACACATCAAAAGGAGCCCCACTCTTGCAGCACATCCTTCCAGCCACACATCTCGAAGAACATCCAGGAAGAAACGCCGCGATGAGGCAGGGAGCTGGGCCCTGCACCAGGGAGGCCCACACCTGCTAGTCAGATGCAAAAGCCCCATGAACTCAAAACATTCCTGGGAAATATGTCATGAGATTTACATGAGGGCTGCTCTAAGTCAGCATCTGAGAACCTCATGGCCTCTGGAGATTTCTCCTGGCACCGCCTAGCTCCTCATTAAATGGGGAGAAAAACTACCCCCTTGCAGAAAATGTTTATTAGGGCACTGTAAGTACTGCTGAAATTGAGTGGATAATAATGGTCCTGTCACTCTGGGTCTGTCCTTGAATGCTGCCTCTGTTCTGCTTCTTCCACTACAAAGCCTAAGACCTTGAGAGAGGAGAAGTCCCACAGGGGTCTAGAGAAGTGAAATAACTTTCCAAAGGTCACAGAGCATGCAAGTGGCCACGCCAAGACTAACACCCAGCTTTCTCTACAAAAACATAAACAGCAGTTCCTGGGCACAGGGATCAAGAGTGGCCTTTGTGGTCTTCTTTATTACTTTTACTTCCCAAATTTTATGCAGTAGACACGCATTGCTTTGGAAATAAAAATAAATGTAAGTTTTTAAAAGCTGTTCTTAAGGGAGAAAGTTGACACCAGACCAGGCAAAAGGCCCACACGGGGCACCTGCTAACAAGGTAGGTGGAACCGCAAGGAGCAGGGCCTGTGTTTGGGAGGAGATGAGACCTGGGGGCTTGGGGAGCCCTCCAACCACCCGGTTCAATGAGAAAGATAATGCCTAAGAGTAACAGGCCAGGGAGGGACTCTGTAAGACAGGAATAAATTTCAAAAGCGCAAGAACGCAGCGGTGATGACTTCAGCAGTCCCTCGTTGAAATGGGAGAGATTATTATCAGGCCCAGAAAAAGAAAGAGAAAAGAGAATCCTGGAGAAACACTATCAGCAGACATTTCTACCCCGGCTGACACAAAAGATCAGCCACCAAAACTAAAAAGCAAAGGATCAAAACGGCTGAAGAACAAAAAACCACGGGCCCCTCCTGGGGACAGACTTAGACAGCCCATCAGACAGTGTGGTCTCTAGGAACCATCTCCTGGCCCCAGCGAGGACCAGGAATTTCCTTCTTTTTGGCATCCGGATGGGAGAAACAGCCCTGCAGATTCTGAAATCACTGACAGACACAAGCCAGAGGCCAGACGGCACTCCCCACGGGGTCTCTGAAAGCTCACACTGGCATGTTCCTCTGCAAATCTTCCTGGCTTGTCTTCAGTCCCTACTCCCTCCCACCCCAGCTGAGCTCCCCCAATTTGCCTCATCAACAGACATTCTTTATAGCGCATATGAAGGGAAAGACAGACAACAGATGGAAGATGAGGAACAGACAGAGCGCTGCGGGGCTGTCCGGGCCCCATTCTCCTCTGACAAGCATGTGAAGGTTTATCCAGATCACCCATTCAGTTCCTTTATTTCACAGAGGAAGGGGATGAGACAGAAAAGGAGGGACACCGTGTCAGTACCTATCAAAGTCGGAAGAGATGATGTACTCTCTCAAGACCATCTGACTCAGGACCTTGCCTGAGGTCACAAATCTCTACAGTGACAGAACAGGAAAAGAACACACTGTCCTGATGACTGTCCGCTCTTCCAGCTTTCTTGAGGTTGCCTGTGGGTTGGACTGTCCTCTCCCCTGCTTACTCTATAAGTTCTAATCCAAGCCCCAGCATCCTCCTGGGCAGATGTCAACAAATAAAATAATACAGAACCAAGTCAAATTATGGAATAATGGACAGGAGTGCCTCTTTACTTCTTCAAAGGGATCGTTTATAATAGGAAACATCTCAATCAAAAAAGTGACCCTGCAATGTGGGCTGCCAAGACCTATGGAGAGCCAGGAGGTTGCACCTTTTCTTTTCTTTTCTTTCTTTCTTTCTTTCTTTTTTTTTTTTTTTTTTGCAGCTTTTGGCCAGGGCTAGGTTTGAACCCACCACCTCCCACATATGGGGCCAGCACCCAATCCTTTGAGCCACAGGCACCGCTCTAGACGTTGTACCTTTTCAGGATGCAGGATGCAAGATGCAGTCCCAGTGCCCAGAGTTTACTGTATCCAATGTGTACTGTGGTTGGCATGTGTCCACAGGCCCTGGAACCACACTTGGTTTCAAATCCTAAGTCCACCATTTACTCTATTAGCCAGAGTTTCAACTTTTCTGTGTCCTGGTTTCTTCATCTGGGAAGTAGACTCTGCCTAAGGACCTCCTACCTTAAAAAGTCCTTAGGAAGTCTACATTCCATCTCTCCCCCATATCCAGGTGCCTACCCATCAGGCCTTGAAACCAAATTTGAACTTGACCTTGAGGAGAACAGAGGTCTTTCTTTCTGCCTTAGCAAGTGAATCATGATCAGATTCAACCTTCTCTTTGGTCTTCTCCTTCTCATTAGTCAGTGACTAGCAAACGTAAGGATGACTCAGGTCTGACTAAACAGAAGGACAGGGAAGTCAACTGGAAAAGGCTTCCCAATAGAAAGACACAGGTGTATGCAAAGGAAGCCTCTGTCCCTCCCACTGCCTTAAGCCCTGCTGCAGTAGCCGTCCTGCACCCACAAAGTAAAGGCCAAAAGGGTCAAGGAGATCTTAGCCCTGAGCCCTAACACTGTCTTGGTCTACCAAGCCAATGCTAGCCTCCACCTATCCAAAGACAACTAACTGATAACAGTGGACCTGCTTATATACAGGACTGTTGGTCTACTATTATTTTGCTTATAGCCCAAAGGCAATCCTAATAAACTATTCATACTTGTTCTCAGTAAAACATGTTTAAGAGAATTTTCCCTAAACAGCTATCAAATAAAAATTATAGCCCAATAACAGTATGACTTATGGTATTGTTCTATATACAAACACGGATACAGAAACACAGACGTGTGTGAATATATTAAATACATAATATAAATGCTATACAGGGTGGTCATAAAATTCGTGTGCAATTTTTTATGGCCACCCTGCACATGCACGTGTATGTATGTCATATATATTTCCTAGCTTTGTCTACCCAGACAGCCCTGAAGCTGTGATGTCCCAGTAGCAAAAAGTATTCCCAGTTTCCAGTCTCTAAATAGCATCCTCCAGTAACAGAAACCAGGACTCCTTGAAGAAAAATGGCCAACGTGAAAGCTGCGGCAAGAAAAATACAGCTGAACCTCAGCATCTTAGAATGGTAGAAAGTATTCTTATTTCTTTTAAAGCAGGTGAGGGCAAGATGAAGGAAAAAGAAGAAAGATGCTGGCATGTTCGCTGGACAAAGGAGCCAAATCGAAAGAATTCTCAATGGCCAAATTTGGAACAATTTGAGCAAAAAACAAAACAAACAAAGAAAAAAAAAACGGTATTAGACTATAACCCAGAGAACAAAACAAATATCCACGAGCTCATACTGATATAAATGACTGAATAAATAAATGTGGCCGAAGGGACAGATCTTCCTTACAAAACAATCCCAATTAATAAATGGAAAAGGAATGAGGGAAATATAAAATCATCATCATTTCACTGGAATAGAAACGCATGCCCTAGATAAGAGCAGAATCATGGACATGAATGCAGAAGCTTATAGTTTACAAAAGGAAAACACAAAAGAAAAATCACCACAAGAACACCAGAGTAATAACCCTTCTCCAAGATCCAACGACAAATGCTAATGTTAGTGAGTGAAAATTTATGGAGAAACAAAGTATTTGCACAGCCTTAAAATATCTCCCTCCCCCAAATATTAATAAGCATTAATAATAATATAATGGATTACTGTCATGGTTTTAACATATGCCCACACTCTCTGATATTCCTCACTCCAGGAGGCAAAGCTTTTTCCTCCCACCCCTTGAATATGGGATGGACTTAGTAATTTCTTTCTATGCAATAAAATATGGAAAGGGAAAAACAGCAACTTATAGTAGCGAAAACTGGCAGACATTACATTATAACCAAGTTATCAAGTTATCATCACCAGTATATTGATACATGGTACAATGATACCAAGTCCTTCTTGACAGGATATAATGAAAGGGGCATTATCACCTCTACTGTATTCATCCCCCAAATCCATAGCCTCAGTCATTAGGAGAAAACACATTAAGGACCATTCTACTTGAACATTACTCTTCAAAAGTGTCAAAGTCATACGTCTCAGTCTATTTTGCATGGCTACAAAGCAGCAGTTCTCAACCTGTGGGTTGGAAGTGTATGAAAGGGCCACGGAATTAGGAAGGTTGAGAACCACTGCTATAAAGGAATACCTGAGGCTGGGTAATTATAAAGAAAAGAGATTTATCTCATGGCTTTGCAGGCTGAGCAAAAAGCATGATGCCAGCATCTGCTTCTGTTGACGGCTTTGGGCCGCTTCCAGCCACTGCCGATGGCAAAGTGGAGCCAGCCTGTGCAGAGATCACATGGCAAGAGAGGAAGCAAGGGGAAGGGGAGGTGCCAGGCTCTTTGTAACAGTAAGCTCTCATGGGAACTAAGAGAGCAAAAACTAATAGAGCAAAAAAAAAAAAGTGTTTGCTATTTGTATTTTGTCTTGTGTATTCTGTAACAAACAAGTAGTAAATGATTATGTATTCAAAAAAAATTGCACAGTTCCTGTTAAAGCTATATTGACAGGTACTTTCTATTTTGGTTGCTGATACAATGCTATCTTTCTTTTTCTAATATTCTTTTGTAATTCTTTTTACATAGGAATATAATTGATTTTGTATAGTTATTTTCTCTTTTTTTTTTTTTGAGATGGAGCCTCAAGCTATCCCCCTGGGTAGAGTGCCATGGCATCATGCTCACAGCAACCTCAAACTCCTGGGCTCAAGCGAGTCTCCTGCCTCAGCCTCCCAAGTAGCTGGGACTACAGGCACCTGCCACAATGCCTGGCCATTTTTTTTTTTTTTTTTTTGGTTGCAGCCATCATTGTTGTTTGGCGGGCCCGGACTGGGGATTCGAACCCGCCACCTTAGGTGTATGTGGTTGGTGCCTTAGCCACTTGAGCCACAGGCGCCGAGCCTGTATAGTTATTTTGAAGTTAGCTACGTTGCTGAATTTTTCTATTGTTTTTGGTAACTTGCAAGTAACTTGGTAACTTGGAAGTAATGAAATTTGTATTTTTTTTTTTTTTTACAAACCATTGGGATTTTTAAGTTACCATAATTGTATTAGCTAGGATCTTCAACTTTACTAGGACTGGTGGTAATAAGTACACTTATCTCATAATTGCTTTGTAGATAATGTTTTTGTTTCCTCATAAAATTGATATATTTGTCCCAATGTTATCTTCAATGATTATGTCAATGTTTTGCCTATAGTTGATGTTCCGTAAATATTCATGGAATAAAGGAGCCTGAAATTAAAAAAAATTAAAAACTTACTACTACGAGGATGCCACAAAGTCATTCACATGGAATCCACCCCCATGACCCAAACACCTCCCATTAGGCCCCACCTCCAACATTAAGGGTCAAATTTGAACATGAGATTTGTATGGGTGAAACATTTGAATGACAGCAGTCATGTAAGACAAGAGAAGATCAAACTATCATATGTTAGAGGTGACCAAGGAGATGGGACAACTAAATGCAATGTGGATTGGAGCCTGGAACAATAAAGGACATTAGGGGGGAAAATGGAAAAATCTAAATAAAATCCACAGTTACTAACCAAAGTTTACAGTATTATCCCAACGTAAATCCCCTGGTTTTGATCAATGTACCGTGTTATTTAAGATAGGAATGTCAAAGAAAACCAAGTGACAAATATACAAGAACGGTCTAAGCCAGGTGTGTTCAACCTTTTTTTTCTCTGCCTCGCACTTGAAGAAAAAGAATTATCTTTGGCGTCACATTAAATACACAAACACTAAAGAAAGCTGATTAGGAAAAAAAAAGTCCACGTATACTTTTTGTGATTATCTAACACTACAGATAAGCAAAATACGTCCTCGCAAAATCAGCATGCAGCTATGGCTGCAGGTTGGACACTGCTGCTAAATCATGGTTGCAACTCTTCTGTAAATCTAAAATTACTTCAAAATAAAAAAGTTTCCAAATGAAACCAAGAAGGTGATGATACAAGAAGATACATCACGCTTATCCTAAGGTTTCAGGTCCCCATAAAGTCCCTAAAGATGCCCAGTTGTCCTCTAGTTTAAGAAGCATCAGAGTTATCTCTTGTTATCAATAATTTACTAATGAATGCCATAGCCATGATGATTACATGTTAAGAAAGAATGGCAGGTCTCATCTTAATTATTTACTTCAGACCAAACACGAAGGATCTTTTTTAAATCCTACTCCTGTAGGGAGCAGGATGAAAACAGTGATCAGCCTCTGAGCACGCCAAGTCACTTCTGGCTGTGATCCCTCACTCAGCACTTTGCTAAGACCAACACAGGATGAGTTAGTTACCAGCACATCCAAAGGACAAATTCAAAGAGTACATCAATATTAATTCATTTACCGAGAGGTTTTGCTTTCCCCTCTCTCTTTCTTCCTAAAACAGCTTGATTAAATGCTCAGTGCTACCCCAAGAGATAAGCTGTTACTAAATTCTCAACTAGCCATGAATGAGAAGAAAAGATAGAACTTTCCTAATAATCTTAAAGGAACACATTTATTTAAAAGTCCTCATCACCTAAACATAAGCCTTTCACTTCATAATTTATTTCAAAAATCTTTAGCTAAGGCTTTTTGGGGTTTTTTCCCCCTTAAGGTAAAGTAACAGACTGCTTGCAAAAATGGCCCCAAATCCTCCACCTCGGCCCACACCTCTATATCTACATCCTTTATTCAACATGATTATGTGGCTTCTTTCAACAAGGGGGAGAGTTTATTTACCAAACCCTGAAGATGAGCTAGTCATATAATTTGCTTTGGCCAACAGAATGTGATGGAATTCACAATGTGCTCGTTCTGAGCCTAGGATCAAGAGGTTCTGTTTACTTCTGCTCACTCTCTCAGAAGCCTGCTCCCCAGACACGAGGACAAGTCAGGGCTAGCCTCCCACAGGACGAGAAAACGCACAGCATAAAGATGAGCCTTCCCAGCTGAAGTCACCAGCCAGCCCCCAGCCAACCCAGCAGATGTCTCAGTTACACAAGTAATCTCAGCCAAGTAGAGAACTGCCCACATGAGCCCAGCCCAAACTGATCACTTGCAGAATTATAGGCTAATAAAAGTTAAGTCATCAAATTTTAGGATAGTTCGTTACACAGCAAAATCTAACTGATACAACTGAAGTGTGCAATTTTAATTGCTATTAATTTTTCTGACCTTAAAAATATCTACTAATTGAAGAAAGATTGGAAAATACAGATAAGGAGAAAATTGCTCATAATTTATTATCAGAATAAAACAAATACTCTTTTGTATGTCTCTTTTTTTTTTTGGCAGTTTGGGGGGGGCCAGGTTCGAACCCACCACCCTCGGTATATGGGCCCAGTGCCCTATTCACTAAGCCACAGGCACCTCCCCTTCTTTTGTATCTCTTTCTAAACTTCTGTGCCTGTGAGTGAATGCAAATGGGATTCATTTGGTTTGAATCATATATCTTATTTTTTTCTCTACTAGAACATCCAATAAAGAGCTTTTCATATCCCATTAGTCTCTGAAGACATAATTTTAATAGTTTCATAATACTCTATCATGGATGTACAATTTAAACACGCATCATATATTTTCTATAGTTTCTGTAGCTACTAATGAAGGTATTTCTTAATTATTGTAAGTCATACTGCTCATTTGGGCACAAGAAGCTATGTCCAATTCTGTGATTCTTTGTTTAAAATAAACTCTTACTTCATAGTTTACTTCTAGAAATCTTTGGCTAATGCTTTTTGTTTTTGTTTTGTTTTTTCCTAAAGATGAAGTAACACAACTGAAATTCTTGATTCAGAGAGTATGAACTGCTGGTCACCTACTCAAAACCGGTCACCCTAAACAGATATATGCACAGATACATGTCTTCTTTGCCAGCACATTTTGTTCAGCTGCTCACCATTATGCTATACCAGGTACTCTATGGTATTGTCCTCTACAAAGGAGAGATGAAAATTTTGTTTAGTCTAAGCTGTAGGCTAAATCTAGCTCACCACATGTTTTTATATAGGTCATTCAACACAATTCTGGCCAGTGAGACATAAGGAGAAGGCTTTGGAGGAGCTTTGGGATAAAACCTACCTTAGAAATACCCATGCAGGAATAAATGGTCTCTTTTCTCAAGATATATATGAATGAAGATGTGATGCCTGGAACTGATGCAGCCCTCTTGTGACTATCAGGAGCTAAGCTTGATGGGACAAGCCAAAAAAACCAAGATGGCAGAGTAGGAAAATAAAAAAAAGTATCCTTTGCAATGTTGTTGAGCTGCTAAATTCCCAGGGAACACTCTACCTCTGGCCAGAGGGGTGATAAACCTCTACCTCTTACAGATTAAAACATCTTTACCTGGGTTTTCTATTTCTTGCAGCCAAAAGACCAGAGAATCTTTCAAGGCCTTCCTCACACATTACCAGACCAAGTTCCCAGAAGGAGTGTAGCAATGAACCTTTTCTGCAGCCCTATATTGGCTTATGTAAAATTAATAATTTGGAGAAAAATAACAATGGTAAAATATTCAATATTTTAACATCCAGGAATCTGATGCAGCCCAGAATTTTTTTAAATACCTCCAAACAAATATCTTTGTTTTCAAAGTCTAGCAATGTGTTGTTAGACTTTTATGCTTTTTACTGTTAATGTGCATGGGAGCAGTTCCCCCATTATATTTAACGTATCATTGGTGGTGGATTATAAACCTATTATTCTTCAAGTATAAACCCACAACTTCACTGAGCTCTCAGTAATTCCAGGAACATGTATTACCTACCAGGTATTTGCTTGTTTTTATTGGTAATTATGTTATTTATTTTTTTTAAACTTTTCACTGAATACTATTCACTATACTTTATAAGTTTCATGCTTTATTGCATGGGCAAGAAGTCCCAGAAAAACAAATGCCATCTGGGTTTTTTTTTTTAAAGGGAAATCTCTAGTGTTTCACTACTAAGCATGATGTTAGATGTTGATTTAAAAGATATGTACATGTGCATATACACACAAAATGTATTTTATGGCTTATGATATACTTACATCAGTGTTTTTTAACCTTTTTTATCTCACAGCACACTTGAGCCTATCGTTAAACTTCTATGGTACACTTAAATTATGTTGATCAAAAAAAAAAGTTAAGAAAAAAAATAATTACTGTTCTTTGAACTTCCTTCAAAAATAATTTAATTAATGATCTTTAAAATTTTTTGTGGCATACTTAAGATCCTCTCTCAGCACACTGGTTGAAAAATCACTGACTTATATCATGTTAGAGAAATACTGTATTTTTACAATAATTTTATTTTCTAAATTACGAATAGATATTTAATTATCAAGTCCCTTTTAGGAATCTATTGGGATCCTCGTATCTTACTGGAACCTATCAAGAAGTCTATTCAGACTTCCTAAAAAACATTTCTGGGATAAAGATGTTCCATCAACATCCTGAACGATTTTTTTTTCTTTGAGACAAGGTCTTGTTCTGTTATCCAGGTTCGAGTACAGTGGCACCAGTTATAGCTCACTGCAACCTCAAACTCCTGGGCTCAAGAGATGCCAGGTGCACTACCATGCCCATCTAATTTTCTATGTTCTATGTGAGATGGGGTCTCACTCTCGCTCAGGCTAGTCTCAAACTCTTAATCTTAGGAAATCCTCCCACCTCAGCCTTCTAGAGTGCTACGATTACAGGCATGAGCCACAACGCCTGGCCAACGAATGATTCTTTTATTTCCTTTTCTTTTTGAACTTTTTCATGGACCTTATTAAGTTTTTTAATTATATGGCTAGGATAATTCTTCTACTTGAGTGTGATAGCAACTATGTAACAGGGGAATTATATTGGGAAATTTAAATAAGCTCATTAGTAAAATTGTAATAGCAATCCATGGTAAAGGGAGGGTAGAATCCCAAAAGATTAAGTTAAATGGTTTACAGAGGGAGGGAGGGCAGTCCTTTGAAACGCTGGTATTAGTACTGACATTTCTAACAATTTTGCTAGAAACTTACCTAAAGGTTTGCTTTTCCTCTATAGCACTTTACCAACTATGGAATACTTTTCCGACACTGGGACTTAGCTCTACCTGTTTCTGTCTTTTTTTTTTTCCTATTGTACCAGAAATATTTCCCATGTTTTCAGACATGTTATATAGGAGGAGAAAGAAAACTCCAGTTTCTCCATTTCTGAACACACCGCCAACCACTGGTATTCCCATCTGTATCAGTTATTTACTCACAATAATGGTGCAGAAAAAACTATCAGAAAGCTTCATTAGCTTATAACAGCAAGTGCTTGTAGCTCAAGTGTATGCGGAGGGGGCAGTCAGTGAGGTGGCTCTGATCCTGGCTGGGACTACTTACCCTGGTGTAATTACCACCTTGGGACCACCCAGTTGTTTGATGATTTAAGGAGTACCTGGCTGGGAAAATTAGGGTAATTCAGCTCTGTTCTGAGAGTATCCTCATGGCAATGGGGGCATGCAAGAGAGCTAGCAGAAGCATGCCATGTCTCTTGAGGTCTGGAATTGGCACACCACCCATCACTCCCACTGAGTTCTATTGGCCAAAGTAACAAGGCCAGGCCCGACTCCAGGGGTGCCTATTTAGAGAGATGGGGAACTGGCTACCCTTATGACCCACCACCCCTCATCTCCTCTCCATCTTCAGCTCACTATGTCTGCACATGGGTGACTCGACATGCTCCCTTCTCACGTCTTCTCCTTACTGTACTGCTTAGCCACAGTTATCCCTTCCCTTCAGAAGAGACAGTGTTGGGGGGGTTGTTTTAGGGGGGTTTGTTTGTTTGTTTGTTTGAGACAGAGTCTCACCATGTTGCCCTAAGTAGGGTGCTATGACATCAGCAACCTCAAACTCTTGGGCTTAAGCAATTCTCTTGCCTCAGCTTCCCAAGTAACTGGGACTATAGGCACACATCACAATGCCCAGCTATTTTTTGTTGTAGTTGTCATTGTTGTTTAGCAGGCCTGAGCCAGGTTCAAGCCCACCAGTCCCAGTGTATGTGGCTGGTGCTCTAACCACCAAGCTATAGGCACTGAGCCTATGGGGGGGCAGGGTTTGAAACAGAGTCTCACTCTATCACCCTGGGTAGTGTGCCATGGCATCACAGCTCACCTACAACAATCTCAAACTCTTGGGTCGAGCAAGAGTGCTGGGACTACAGGCACCTGCCACAATGCCTGGCTAATTTTTCTATTTTTAGTAGAGAAGAGGTCTTGCTCTTGCTCAGGCTGGTTTTGAACTCCTGAGCTCAAGCAATCCACCAGCCTCAGCCACCCAGAGTGCTAGGATTACAGGAGTGAGCCACCGCACCTGGCCTGACAGTGCTGTTTTTTTACTCTAACACTGCCTGTCTCAGAGACCCAAGGAATTGGTTGGACCTTCTGCTCAGGGTAAGGAATAAGAGCTGCTGAGTATGCTGCTCAAGGAAGGACATGGAAGAAAGAATAGAGTCTTTGTGGCTGGGTATGACTCAGAGAAGAGTAACTAGTGGGGAACCATCTTCCATGTCTCTGCCTTTTAGTGAGTCAGGAATATAGAAAAGTAAAGGTTAGGACTATACAGAGTAACACCCATTAGAGGCATGGCCTTCCCCATGTCAGTAGTATGGGGAAGCGTCAGGCAAATCTGAGTTAAAGGCTGGACCACTAGCCGCCTGACCTTGAGCAAGCCCAAGACTGTCGGGAGACTGATAAAGCCAAGGGGCTCCATGAGTCTCAGTGAGCCTTCCCGCGCCAACATTCCACATCTATGGATTTTATTTTGTTACCAAACTAAATTGTCTTCACCTATATTCATTCTTTAGGTCAACTTCTAGTCTGACTGCTACTTACAATGTTAAAATCACGAGGAGCCCTGTCCACAGCACAATCTTCGACCCCACCACTCCAGCTGGGTATTCCAGCAGCTCAGGCGATCAAAAGCTGACAAAGGATTATTATTCTTTCAAAGTAGCTTCATGTGAAAGGAATCAAATGGTGTACGTGGTTCAGGACAGCATGGGTTCACCTGCGCTTGAAGAATGATTCAGCTTTATTTCAAGCCGTAACTTCTTTGAATTTTCTCACACTAGGAATTATCCTTGTTTCCCCCATTTCAGTTACTTTTAAAAAATGAAAGTTATTTTTTGAATAGATGATATATGTACATGGCACTAAATTCATAAGCTACAAAAGAATTATCAATTTAAAAAGTAAGTTTGTCTATCATCCCTGTCCCTAAGGCACTCAGTGACCACCAGAGTCACCAGAGGCTCTATACATACAGTGATGTACATGCAGGTCCACACGCACACGCTATTCTTTTTAAACCAATAAACAGTATAATAAAAACATTGTTTTGCACTTATTTTTTCCCCTATTAAATGCTGTATCTTAAGCATTATTCCATATAGAGTTGCCTCTGACTTTTAAAAGACTGTGTCACATTCTGCTATATGGATATTCTATGACTTAACCAGTTCCCACTGATGGTCTTTAAATTGCTTTCAGTATTTTGCTGTTTCAAACAAGGTTATCATGAGGACCTTTGTACACAGACTATTTCTCACAGGTGCAAATGTAACATTCGTAGGATAAATTTCTACAAGCAGAATTCTTCAGTCTTTGGATAATGCTGCATTTGTAACTTGGACAGATACAACCAAATAGGCTTTCAGAGACACTAGACAAGGGTTGGCGAATTATGGCCCACAGGCCAAACACAGCCCATAAGCTATGGATTTTTTTTCATCTTTAAAAAGAGTCAAAAAAAAGGGGGAGGGGAAGAAACAAAGAAAAGGGAACAGAGAAATAATATGTACGAAGACCTTATGTGGCCTATGAACTTAAAAATATCTCCTATTAGGCCCTTCATGGCCAAATTACGCTCCCATCAGCAATATATGACAGTGAACGTTTCTCAACGATTTCGATTCTTATCTTTAGTCAAATTAACATTTAAAGTGAAGCTTTAGGTTTTGTTCTAGTTGAAGAAAATGAAGCCCCTGTAAAATACGTCCTGGCACTATGACTTTTTTAGCCAAGAATACTGCTTGTTCTAGGCTGCAAACATAAGCTGACACTTGAATTTCTCACCTCACAGTCACAAGTGGCAAGAAAAGGTTAGACTCTCCAACTGTTAGAACTGGAAGGAACTTCAAAGGTTAGCTGGTTTGAGAGTTATGGATTTTGTGTACCACTGAGATTTCAAAACAAATTTAAAGGATTAAAACAATGTTGCCTCTGTTGACTGATTTCTTTTAGAGTCTTTATTGAAAATTGTGGATTAGTAGTTTTTCTGCTCTACTGTAAAAATCAATCATTCCCACAAAAACTATGATATTAATTGGAAGGAGAGAAGAGAATAAAAAGCCAATTGAAGTGTTCAGGTCACTATCCTCTCCCTGTACCCTTTTTGTGTGCATGGAACTCCAAAGCACAAGTCACCATTTCCTTTTGGTGTCACCCCAGAAGGGACTGCTCTTTCTGGTTTTTTAACTTTTTGGCACAAGCAACATATTTTGTCTAGACACCTCTTCACTTTTTGGGCTTCGGGAACCTTTTTCAACATCTCATTCTTGGTAACAACCCCACTTTTATGAGATGGCTTTATTTCCCGTGACACCACAGGAAGCAATAAAGCTATATAAAGGATTTCATTAATGCCCTCAAGGGACAAGCTATGTCCCCAGGCTACCCCCATTTCTTTGCAAACGAGAGTCATCTTCTTTGTGGACACCTATACAGGTCCAAGTAGATTGGGAGGTAATCAGGCAAGAGGCTTATGAGAAGCAAGTGAAGTCTGCTTCCCATGGAGTGGTATGTGTGTTTGAGGGGACTAGAGGCAATTGTGGCAGGAGACTTAACAAGAGGCAAGGAAGAGTGTCTGTTCCCCAGAAAGTGATGTGTGGGGTGTAAGAAGGAGAAAATACAGGTCTATCCCTGGCAGCCATCACAAGGGAATGAGGTGGGCCTGTGCAACATTCCTTGCAAATAATTAATTGATTTTGCATAATGTCTCCAAGTTAGCTAAGCTGACCCAGTGTAAGGATGAAAATCCAGCCTCCTTTAAGGGAAGACTAGGGGAAGCAGTCTAAAAGTATACCAACTTGGACCCTGAATCAGTGGAAGGGAGAGTTGCACTTAATGCCCATTTTATTAATCAGCTGGCCCCTAATATCTGTAAGAAACTCCAGTGTAAGGCACTGGGACCCCAAAATAACTCAAATGAGCTACTGGACTTGGCCACCTCAGTGTTCAACAACCTCAACCTGGAGAAGGCAAGTAAAGAACACCGAAAGGGGCCAGGCACAGTGGCTCACACCTATAATCCTGGTCCTCTGGGAGCCCAAGGTGGGAGGATTGCCTGAGCTCAGGAGTTTGAGACCAGGCTGAGCAAAAGTCAGACCTGTCTCTAGAAATAGCTGGGCACTGTGGCAGGCACCTATAGTCCCAGCTACTTAGGAGCCTGAGTCAGGAAAACTGCTTGAGCCCAAAAATTTGAGGTAGCTGTGAGCGATGATACCAGGCCAGTCTACTTAGGAAACAGAGTGAGACACTGTCTCAAATGAAAAAAAGCTTGGCACCCATAGCTCAGTGAGTAGGGCACCAGTCACATACATCAGAGCTGGTGGGTTCACACCTGGCCTGGGCCTGCTAAACAGCAATGACAACTACAACAACAAAAATAGAGCTGGGTGTTGTGGCAGGCACCTATAGTCCCAGCTATTGGGAGGCTGAGGCAAGAGAATCACTTAAGCCTAAGAGTTTGAGGTTGCTGTGAGCTGTGACACTCTACCAAGGGTGACAGTGAGACTCTGTCTCAAAAATAAATAAATAATATGACCCAACTATATGATGCCTACAAGAAACTCATCTCACCTATAAAGACACATATTATAGGCTGGGGAAGGAAAAATATATTCCATTTGAACAGAAATCAAAAGCAAGTAGGAGTAGCTATACTTACATCAGATAAAACAGACTTTAAGTGAAAAACAGTAAAAAGAGAATCAAAGAAAATCATGATGTAATGATAAAGGAATCAATTCAGCAGGTACATATAACAATTCCAAACACAAATGCCTCCAAAACCAAAGGAGCCAGATATATATAGCAAATCTAATCTAATCTAAATAGATAAAATTCAATACAATAATAGTTGAGAACTTCAACATCCCACTCTCAGCATTAGACAGATAACTTAGACAGAAAACTAACAAAGAAATTATTTAAACTGCACGTTAGACCAAACAGACATTTCATGCCGCAGCTGCAGAGTACACATTCTCACCAACACATGGAATGTTTTCCAGGACAGATAACACACCAGGACACAAAACAAGCCTCAACAAATTTTTAAGAATTTAAATCGTATCAAGTCATCTTCTCAGACCACAATAAAACTAGAAATTGGTAACAAGAAGAACTTTGGAAATTGTACAAATACATCAGAAACTATTATGAATAACTATTCACTAACAAACTGGAAAACCTAGAGGAATGCATAAATTGCTGGCCACATATAACCCACCAAAATTGAATCAGGAAGAAACAGAAAATTTGAACAGACCAATGAGTAATGAGATTGAATCAGTTACAAAAAGTCTTCTAACAGGGCAGGGCTGTGGCATGGCAGGGCTGCAGTGGAAATCTGCTGCCAAGGTTTCTGAGGCACCAGCAATGAGTGTGACAGCAGAGCCTAAGGTGGGGGATGAAGCCAGTTGCAAGTGCAGCAGAGCCTGCAGGGCAAGATTTCATCCAAATCCCAGAAATGCTGATCTGTGAAGTGAGTCAAGCCTGGGTCTACCTCTGCCCCCACCCATGAACCCAAGGACTGAGATCAGACAACTCACTTTGGAAAGGTCACCTAAGAAAATGAGCTCACACAACACAAAATCTGGAACCTAGATGTGGCTACTGTGGTGTTTTCTGGTGATTAGGAATCATGCTGCTCTCCAGGGCATATGTGGTGACTCTCTTATTCAAGCATCAAAGATAATCTCAACACCTTCACAGAACCAGCCTCTTCCCAAGAACCCCCACAGAGAACAGGGCCACTCAGACCATCCTACTGCTGGCCGACATCATCAAGAGTTTTTCCCACTCTTTCTTGTAGGATTTTTGTCATTTCATGTCTTAGATTTAAGCCTTTTGTCCATCTTGAGTCAATTTTTGTCTTTTCAAGTGGTGAATCTTCTTCAAGGAAGACAGATGAATGGCTAATAAACATATGAAAAAATGTTCATTGTCCCTCATCATCAGAGAAATGTTTAGCAAAACCATCCTGAGATATCACCTAAACCCACTGAGAATATCCCACATCACAAAGACCCAAAGTTACAGATGCTGGCACAGATGTGGAGAGAAGAGAACACTTTTACACTGTTGGTTGGATTGCAAACTAATACAGCCTCTTTGGAAAGAAGTATAGAGAATCCTCAAAGAACTCAAATTAGACCTTCCATTTGACCCTGCAATCCCATTACTGGGCATCTACCCAAAAGAAAAAAAATCACTTTGTCATAACGACAAATTTGTACTAGATTATTTATTGCAGCTCAATTTATAATGGCCAAGATGTGGAAACAATTTAAATGCCCATCAATCCAGAAGTGAATTAAGAAAATGTGGTATATGTATACCATGGAATACTATTCAGCCATTAAAAAAGATAAGAGGCTTTATATCTTTTGTATCAACTTGGATGGAGTTGGAACACATTCCTCCTAGTAAAGCATCACAAGATTGGCAAAGAAAATATCCAATGCACTCAATACTAATATGAAGCCAGTAGATGATCTAATACACACCCACATAAGAGAAAAACTCAATTCAATTTGGGAGGAAGAGGAATGAGGGAAGGTGACCAAGGGAGGGAGATGGATTGCTGTGCTTGAACTTAATGGACACAAAGTAAGGGTATATGACACACCTTTTGGGTGTGGGACACAACTACAAGAGGGACTCTACCTAACAAATGTAAATGTTATGTGGTTTTTTGTACCCTCACATTAACCTGAAATAAATAAATAAATAGTTTCCAACAAAGACAAGGCCAGGACCAGGCGGCTTTGCTGGTGAATTCTACCAATTCTCCTCAAACTATTCCCAGAAAATTGAAGAGAAGGGAATTCTTCCTAACTCACTCTAAGAGGCCAAAACCAGACAAGGATGCGACAAAAAAATAAAAAAGAAAACTACAGGCAATATCTATCCCCGATGAACATAGATGCAAAAATTCTCAACAAAATTCTAGCAAACAAGTGTATCAAAAATAAACAAACAAACCAACCATGATCAAGCTGAGTACATCCCAGGGAAGCAAGGATGGTTCAACATATGCAAATCAATAAATGTTATACATCACCCCAACAGAATAAAGGACAAAAACCATCTGACCATCTCAATAGATGTAGAAAAATAATTTGATAAAATTCAGCATACCTTCATGGTAAGAATTCTGAACAAACTACACATAGAAAGAACACACATCACCATAATAAAGACTACATATAACAAATCTACCACTAATATCATACTGAATGCAGAAAAGTTGAAAGCCTTTCCTCTAAGAACTGGAACAAGATAAGGATGCCCACTTTCACCATTCCTATTCAACACAATATTGGAAGTTCCAGCCATAGCAATTAGGCAGAAGAACAAAATAAGAAGCATCCAAATTGAAAAAGCAGCAAACTGTCCTTCTTTGCTGATGTTATGATTTATATCTAGAAAACCTAAAGACCTCACTAAAAACCTCTTAGATTTGATAAATTCAGTAAAGTTGTGGGATATAAAAATCAATATACAAAATTCAATAGCATTTCTATACATCAATAATGAATTAGCTGATAACGAAATCAAGAAGACAACCCCATTTACACTAGCTACAAAAACCAAAAATACTAGGAATTAACTTCACGAAGGAGAGGCCCAGCGCCTGTAGCTCAGCAGCTAGGGTGCTGGCCATATACACTAGAGCTGGCAGATTCAAGTCCAGCCCAGGCCTACCAAACAACAATGACAGCTACAACCAAAAAATAGCCGGGCATTGTGGTGGGCACCTGTAGTCCCAGCTATTTGGGAAGCTGAGGCAAGAGGAATCACTTAAGCCCAAGAATTTGAGGTTGCTGTGAGCTGTGATGCCATATCACTCTACTGAGGGCAACATAGTGAGACTCTGTCTCAAAAAAAGAGAAAATTTTCCACCAAGGAGGTTGTCTTAGATCCTTTTCTCCCACTCCCAAAGCACAATTTTATTTCTTTCAGGCACATGCAATGTAAGGACCTCTTCACAAAGCATGACTAGGCAAGGATCTGTTTCTTCCCAGGTGGACCTGTTTGTAATTACATAGGCCTCACTCTGGCTAAGGCTAAACCCCGCTACAGATGAAGATTCCAACCTGATGATGCAAACGGATATCACTTAAATCTCCAGATTCCTAGTGACCTGACAGTGTTTTTCTTCTGTCATGGTTTTGCCTGGTCTCTCCTTTGCCTTGGAGGAGAGTCACACACCACAGCAGGGCCCCTCTCTGATGCTGTCTCAGGGTCCAGCCCCGGGGCTGTTTTCTAGATGAAACAGCCACAGCATTTAACATGGGCATGGACAGCTTCTGATCAAGTTGCATTCACATAGAAGCAAGAATCCCCCAGAATGTCACAGTCACTTTGCTCATGTGAGAGAGCCTTCAAGTGTAAGGCAGGCTCGAATCAGCACAGAGGGGACAGGGCAGCCATGAGGGAAGCCCAATTGTCCAACTCCCAGTGCCACAGCCACAGCAGTGACTCTCATGTTGTCAGAGTGTGTCAACAAAATGACCATCTGTACAGCATGGAGATCTAAGCTAAAGCGATACCCAAGTCTGGGTAATTTATAAAGAAAATACTTGGATCACAGTTTTGCAGACTAGAGAAGAAGCATGGTGTCAGTAGCTGCTTCTGATGAGGACTTAGGCTACTTCCTCTCATGCAGGAAGAGGAAGGGGAGGCTACATGGTCAGAGGTCACATGGCAAAAGAGAAGCAGCAAGAGGGAGGGGAAGAGATACCAGGTTCTTTTTCACCACCAGCTCTCATGACAACTAACAGAGTGAGAAATCACCCCACTCCAGGGACAGCATCATTGTATTCATCGGGGATCTACCTCCATGACCCAAACACCTCCCACTAGGTCCTACTTCCAACATTAGGGATCAGATTTTAACATGAGGTTTGGGGGATCAGATATCCAAACTACAGCACAGATGAGAGATCTCTACAAAGAAACCTACAAAACACTGATGAAAGAAATTAAAGAAGACACCAAAAAATGGAGACATCAACGGTGAATCGAAACA
Organism: Otolemur garnettii; assembly: GCF_000181295.1. Taxonomy (NCBI): domain Eukaryota; kingdom Metazoa; phylum Chordata; class Mammalia; order Primates; family Galagidae; genus Otolemur; species Otolemur garnettii. Next base: position 25,097,473 of record NW_003852402.1, on the reverse strand, counting down.
ATATCATTAAAATGACCATCCTTGCCAAAGGAATCTACACATTCAATGCCATCTCTGTCTAAATATCAATATTGTTTTTCATAGAAATAGAAAAAAAATCCCAAAATTCACATGAAACTAAAAAAGAGCCAGGAGAGTCCCACTACCTGACTTCAAAATATATTATAAGGGTATCATAGCCAAACACCATGGCATAAAAACAGACACATTGGCCAATGGAATATAATAGAGAATCAGAAATAAATTCTTGTACTTATAGGCAATTGATTTTCAACAAAGGCACCAAGAAAATACACTGGGGAAAGGATACCTCTTCATTAAATGGTTTTAGGAACACTGGATATATATATACACAAAAGAATAAAACTGAACCCCTCTCTCACTATATATAAAAATTAACTCAAGATAGAACAAAGACTTAAACATAAGACCTGAAACTATACAATTTCTAGAAGCAAACCTAGGGGAAACACTTCAGGACCCTCGTTTAGGCAAAGATTTTATGGCTAAGACCTCAAAAGCACAGGTAAAAAAACTAAAAAGAAACTAATGGAATTATATTAAAAAGCTTCTGCACAGCAAAGAAACCAATTAGCAGAGTGAGAGATAACCTGTGAAACGGGAGAAATACTCGCAAAGTATTAATCTGACGTGAGACTAATATCCCGAATATACACTGACCTCAACAGTAAAATAAAAATAATCATCCCATTAAAAGGGGGCAAAGTGAGCAAAAGACATCCGTAGAAATTTCTCAAAAGAAGATATGAAAATGACCAACAGATCTATGAAAAAATGCTCAACACCACTAATCAGGGAAATGTGAATCAAAACCATAATAAAGTATCATTTTATACCAGTTAGAATGGCTGTTACTAAAAAGACAAAAAAAAAAAAAATAACATGCTGCCAAAAAATGGGCAGAAAAGGGAATACTTACACACGGTCGATGAGAATGTAAATTAGTATAGCCACGATGGAAAACAGTATGTAGATTTCTCCAAAAACTAAAAATAGACCTATCATATGATCCAGAAATCCCACTACCGGGTGTTTATCCAAAGGAAAAGAAATCAGGGTATCACAGAGATGACTGCACTTACATGTTTACTGCAGCCCTAGTCACAATAGCAATGATACGGAATTAACCTACACGTCCATCAGCAGACAAATAGATGAAGAAAATATGGTAAATATACCCCACAGAATACTATCCGACTATGAAAAAATAATGAAATCATGCCATGTGTAGCAACGTGGATGGAACTGGCTGTCACTATGTTAAGTGGAACAAGCCAGGCACAGAAAAACAAATATTGTTATGTTCTCACTCACACGGAGGAGCTAAAAAAGCTGATTGTGTAGAGGTGAAGAGCAGAATGATAGTAACAAGAGGTCGGAAAGAGTGTCAGGGAGAAGAGAATGAAGAGAGGTTGCTTAATGGCTACAAACATACAGTTAGACAGAAGGTGTACCTTCTACTGAAGGTGTACCTTCTACTGAAGGTGTATGTTCTACTACATAGGTGTATGCACCTTCTACTGAAGGTGTATGTTTACAGCAGAATGGGGTGACCACAGTCAGCAACAATGTATTGTATATTTCTAGTAGCTAGAAGAGAGGAGTCTCAATCTTTCCAGGTCATAGAAATGATAAATCTTCAAGGATGGATACCTCAAATACCCTTGCTTAATCACTACAAATTCCATACAAGAAAAATAGCACGTGTACCTCATAAATATGTAAAATATTATATATCAGTTTAAAAAAAACCACCTACAACCAAAAAGCAAAGCAAAAGATGGAATTAATCAACTTCCTCTGAATTTCAGGACCAAGAACATGGCAGTGGCCTTGGATATGGACCTAGAGCAACACATCTATCAGATCCAAGTCCTCGCCTTCCTGCCCTCCTTGGTGCTTTTCCATCAAATATTCAGCTTTTTCTGTGTGTCAAGCACTGTTCACTTGTCCTGTGACTGCTCACCTGTATGTCCTGACAGAGAAGTGAGCCATATTTTGTGCCACCTAAGTCCTGGGCACAGCACTCCTTGGCCCCTCAGTCACCCAGGCCCCTAGTCTATGGCTTTTGGACACTGTTGTTTCCAGCTAGCCCTGCAGCTAAGGCTAAAATGATGCTCTGGACTGCAAAGCTTCCTGCAGTCCTTCCAGCATCATAAAAAGAATGCATTTGAGAGCAGTGAGCATTGATAATAGCTTTAAAAAATACAGTGTTGGCTCAATCCATTCTATTTTCAATTAAGATTTTAGCTCTCACGCAGCAGGGCTTTAATAGAAGTCCTAAGCCTGGGAGTAGGTCATTGAGAATTTATAACACCTTTTTTAATGAACCAAATAGCAGTACTTCTGCTGCCATTTCAGGTTGTTTTTGTTTTTTAAGTCTTCCCATCTCCTGTCGTTCCAATAGACAAGTGAAGGTCATTCTTTTCCCCTCATATCACTACTATGATACTTCCCTCCTCTAATAACTAGTACTTCAGTTTCTTATTCCCTTATAAACCCTTTTTTAACAGGACTAGTAATCTAAGAGAAAGGCAAATTAGTAGATGGAATTTTTTGTTCCTTGCAATAGGCTGTGGTCAAAAACACGCAAATTCTCACCAGGATACCAAGAAACAAAACATAGAACCCAAGGAGACTCAACACAGGGAAAGGGGAAATGTGATCTCTCTGCCAGTGCTTCGTGTTTCTCTGAGAATGACCTCATCAGGTTTGGGCTCTGGATAACATCCCATCTCTACAAATCAGCTCAGTCAAGCAAATGTGATTTCTGTATCACTCAGAACAACAGGATGTTGGTTGATTTGGATTTCAGACTGGAGACAAATGAGGCAGCCAGCTCTCGAGACCCTCATCTTGCTCACTACCCCAAGGTGCTAGCTTCCTGGCTGGTAGCTGGCATTTCCAAGAAGTCTCCCCTTAAAGAGATGAGTAGGTGGGAGGGCTCAATCAGGCCTTCAGAACCATGAAATGATGGAGGATGAAGAAGCCATCGGGGTTACCAAGAAAGTGAGTTAACTGGATGCATGAACAGAACGGTGAATAGAATACATAGACATATATGCCTAACGGTAGTAAATTCTCAACTTTCAAGGTTTCTGATAATGCCTCATGGTAGGGCCTCTCCTCCATATTTCATTCATTCACCTGTTCATTCATTCAACAAAGAGTGACTGAGTGCTTACTGGTGCCAGGTACTAGTACTAAACACTGGAGATACGGTAGTGAGCCACCCATTTCTTCACCTGGCTTAGAGTATAGAGTTCAGTAAACAAACCTACAGCTGCTGCCCATTTTCTTAGAAGTGTATCACATGGTTGGGGAAGGGAGGATTTAACATATTAATCGATATTCTGAAAATTGCCATAAATACCGTACGTGGAATCTCAATTTATAAATAAGCAGAATTTGTAGGTGTGGGCCAGTGGCACAATGGATAAATAAGCAGAATTACCGATGAGTCAGCCAAAATGACAATTCTATCCGTTCAGAAAATATTTATTGAGAACCAGCTCTGTGCTAGTCACTGGATTAAAAGCGTGGTGACAGAAACAAACGACAAAATTCCTGTCCTTGCAAGCTCACAGTCCAAATGCAAAAATGAAAAAAGTTAAAAAGAGCTTTCATATCAGTGACAAAGGACTAAAGATGGATGGAAAGAATCTGCAAGATGGGGGCAGGGTGTGAGGGCAGGGTGTAGGACTGCAACTGAGTAAGGAGGGACAAGTGAGGCGATGCCAGGCAGGAAGGGGTTGAGGAGTCCCTTTGAGACGGAGGGAACAACGTACATTCCCACCTGAAAACAGTGCCTCCAGGGTGAGCAGGGAGTGTGTCTGGGCAGCAGCCAATGATAAGCCTAGAAAGGGAAATAAGCCCCATGGTGAAGCCCTCAGTACGTCCTGACAGTGTGGCTGGACTTGTGTGTTACAGGCAATAAGAAGACACTGCCCCACTGCCGCAGGGACACGGTTAGAGCTGCATTTTGGAAGCGTCACTGTGGCTAAAGTAACGTGCACATCACGCATTACTGAAAGTGCAGCTGAAGGTAAAGATTAGGGGAAGAGGCTCGGCGCCTATAGCTCAACCGGCTAAGGCGCCAGCCACGTACACCTAAGGTGGCGGGTTCGAATCCCCAGCCCGGACCCGCCAAACAACAATGATGGCTGCAACCAAAAAATAGCCGGGCGTTGTGGAGGGTGCCTGTGGTCCCAGCTACTTGGGAGGCTGAGGCAGGAGACTCGTTTGAGCCCAGGAGTTGGAGGTTGCTGTGAGCTGTAATGCCATGGCACTCTACCCAGGGGGATAGCTTGAGGCTCTGTCTCAAAAAAAAAAAAAAAAAAAGATTAGGGGAAGAGAAAACAAGGCAGGTGAGCCATCGTCCTGCAGCGGCAGAAGGATAATAACTGTCACTTGTTTTCATCAACTTGGATTCTAATGAAGAAACAGATCTAAGAAGAGCTCATATCTTACAAGTCAGTCTGGTCTTTTCATTAAAAACAAACCTAAAACCAAATCCTAACAGAAATGGAACTGGCTGACCCAGGAATTTCATTAAGGAATTTCCAAGAAAACAATCCACCAGAGAGAAAATAATTTTGTTCAAAGATGTTTTAAACTACATTACTTAAAACAGCCAGCAAAGGAAAATAATCTACACATCTGAAAATAAGGGACAGTTAAGCCAAATGTCATCTATCAACATGACTAAATATGACATAACATGAAAATAACTGCAGCCATCCAGGGGAATGTGTAAGGGAAGCAAAAGCAAACCCCCAAATGTGGTATACAGGATAGCTACGACCTACAATGTGTTGCCCAATGTTAGGTTCTGGGAAGACAGAAATAAGTCAGACGAGGTCCCTGTCTTCTGGGATGTCACAGTCCCCTGGGAAAGCCGGACTCTCACAAACACAACACCAGGAGTCCTAGAACCAAGCTTGGCAACAGGAAAGCTCAGAAGAGGACTTGCCAGCAACAAAAACACAAATATGGACATTAAATTCTGTGGCAGAATCATTCACCAGTTATAAATCTTGATAACCCCAAAGATGTACCTCCTAATTTTGTTATATTATCCTGGACATGAAAACAGAAACTGTAAAATTGAAGATGAAGAATACTCAAGTCCTCCAGAATATTTTCATGGAACCCTTTAAGGGTTTGGGGGACCCTAGTTGGAGAAACAATGATCTAAAAGTAGAAGGTGCAGATGGAAGAGGGAGGAGACAAAGACACACCCGAAGGATGTGGCTCCAATTAGAGTCAAGACATGGGAGGGGTCCAAGGTGATGTCGAAGGATGTGGCTCCAATTAGAGTCAAGACATGGGAGGGG
>NW_003852402.1:25034393-25090817 GCF_000181295.1 Otolemur garnettii | reverse complement strand
AGCAACCTCCAACTCCTGGGCTCAAGCGAGTCTCCTGCCTCCGCCTCCCAAGTAGCTGGGACCACAGGCGCCTGCCACAATGCCTGGCCATTTTTTGGTTACAGCCATCATTGTTGTTTGGCGGGCCGGGGCTGGGGATTTGAACCTGCCACCTTAGGTGTATGTGGCTGGCGCCTTAGCCGCTTGAACCACAGGCGCCAAGCCAGGCATTTACTTTCATTCAAAGGAGTATCTGCATAAAATCAATAAAAATAGCGAGATGGCATAAAAGATAAGACTACTCATGGAAAGATATGCACTGATTTATTTCATGATCATCTTCCTTCCAGCCTGGGGACTTCTGAGATAAGGATTGTGGAATTATATCTTATTTAAATTTCTAAGAATGTACCTGGAAAACAGTAAATACTTAATGTTTGTGGTAGGAATTTTGCAAACAGAGGAATACTTGGTTATGGCTCTCAGGCATTATTAAGTCATAGAGTACTATGTAAAAGCACGTGTGTGTGTGTGTACACACTCCTGCATTCCACTGTCGAAAACAGTCTATGCTGCCAACATGGAGGTGGAGGCTTTCATTCGTTGGAAATCTACAATTACTCACATGTCAATCAATGGCAATGAAGAAAATGTGAGAAATTCAGAATTAGTTTATCTTCTTAGTACCACTGAGATTCTTTCTGTGTTTGTGAACTGTATGTGCCAAAACTACAACTGTGTTATTTCCAGAAATAACTCAAACAGGCATTTTCACTGATGAGTTTTGAGTAGCCAAAGTGGAAAGGATATTGTCAATCTGTTACACATTCATGATCTGCACAATCTCGGGCTCTTTCTTTAGCAAACATGCTTCAGTGCATAGAAGAAGGTGAAAATAACACTGAAGATCTTGGGGCTGCAGAGTTGACGGAGGCTCAGACACTGGGGTGGACATGGAAACACCAGCTCTCTACTACCACCTAACGAGACATCCCCAAGAAGATGGGGATGATACTTATTCTTCCTGAGCCTCTCACGTCCTAGTCCCTCATTGTTCATGAACATAAACGGTATGAAAGTTTAGGGGGAAAATCCAAGCTAGGATTAGAGAGAAAATTTTGGGTTGCTTAAATCTATTATATGTATATGAAACACACCAGAGCTTGGCTTTCAGAACTCTTCACTGTTTACAAAAACAGGCTTCACATAAACTATTTCACTTGATTCTGACCAGTCCAGTGCTTGTTAATCATCCTGTTTCCCAGATGAGGAACAATAACTCACAAACCCGTGTGCGCCAGATCCCAGTTCAGATGTCTGTGTGATGCTGCCTCCACCACACCATTTCACAAGCACCAAATTTCCAAGCACGGGTGAACTCTAACCTAATCCCGGGTCTCATCTCCCAGAGTAATCATGACTAAAGAATTCTTGCACCTGTCCACAGTTCAGAGCTACCCTCTGCATCCCAAGTAACCACAATTCACTATACAAGCATTAAAAAAAAAAGCCATTTAAGTGGAACATTAATAAACTTGTAGTAGGGCGGCACCTGTGGCTCAGTGGGCAGGGCGCTGCCCCATGTACCAAGGGTGGCAGGTTCGAACCTGGCCCTGGCCAAACTGCAACAACAACAACAAAAAAAATAGCCAGGCAATGTGGCAGGTGCCTGTGGTTCCAGCTATTCGGGAGGCTGAGGCAAAAGAATTGCCTAAGCCCAGGAGTTGGAGGTTGCTGTGAGCTGTGACACCACCAAACTCTACTGAGGGTGATAAAGTGAGACTCTGTCTGTAATAAATAAACAAATAAATAAAATAAACTTGTAGTAGAGCACATACCTTGTAACACTCTAATTTCATTTATAACCTGTAATAAAAAATTATCTGAAGGCTCAATACCCATAGTACTGTAGTTACGGTGCCAGCCACATACACCGAGGGTGGCACATTTGAACCCAGCCCAGGCCAGGTAAACAGCAATGACAATTGCAACAAAAAATAGCTGAGCGTTGTGGCAGGCACCTGTAGTCCCAGCTACTTGGGAGGCTGAGGCAAGAGAATTGCTTAAGCCCAAGAGTTTGAGGTTGCTGTGAGCTGTGATGCCACAGCACTCTACCAAGGGTGACATAGTGAGACTCTGTCTCAACAACAAATTATCTGAAAAATAAGAAGGAAAATATATGATCCTTTCCAAATCTACTTCCATAAAGAAAGTGATGTCTTTGCCCTCACTACTGATTTCTGTAACATTCTGCTGGATGTTAACTTTCATTTTTTATTATTTATTTTTGTTTCAATGCAAGAAGTTTCTGACCGATGTAACTTACCAGGATCCCAAAGAACAGGAATAAGAGCTTTTGTAATCAGGAAAGGGTGCTGCGTGCATCAAGGAAGTAGGGGAGAACAGGGCAGAAAGTGAGGCAGGCAATGTCTTCTGGTTTGGTATGGGTTCCCATGGAGGTTTACATATTCCATTGAATATGAGGACGGGATGAGCTGCAGCAGAAAAGGATGGTTCACATACTAGAAAACAAATCGCAGACAGGCCTGGAATGCACGAGGGGAATCTAAGGTTTCAGGGCAGGGAGCAGCAGAAAGCCCACAGACAAATCCGGCCCAGGACCTGCCTCTGTGTGATCCACAAGCTTAGTTTTTATACTTGCAAATGACCAGAGAAACTCAGAAAGTAAGTTTTTGTCACATGCAAAGTATACGAAATTCAGATTTCAGTATCCATAAATAAAGTTTTATTGGAACACAGCCACATTCATCCATTTTGTGTGTTGTCTACAGTTGCTTTCATATTTTAAGGCAGAATTAAGCAGTTGTGGCAACAGACCATATGGCTCGCAAAGCCTAAGATATTTACTATCTGCCTCTTTGCAGAAAAGCTTTGTCAACTCCTGCTTCGGGGCTAAGGGGGAGGGAGGATTATTAAGTTGCTGCCTAAAAACTGACTCTGCCCTGGAGATGTTTGGCTTTAAATGACGAAGTGTCTAGTAAACTGTCATAGATCCACAAAAAAAAAAAAAGAAAACTGACTCTGATTTAGTCTTCATTTGCTGAATGTGAAATAAAATACTGAACTAGGATTAAATCAAACACATTTTCTTTGATATTGACCTATAAAGTACACCACAGTCTCGTCATCTCTGCCTGAGTGTTCCAATATTGAATCGAGACTATTCCTGTGGCTTTCTAGCCCGAGAGCAGGGGCAGGGAAGGGCTTCTGCACATTCAGTTCATTATTAGAATGCTGAATGCATAAAGAGAGGCGGCCGAGCATGCTAACCAGGAGGGCCCTCTGCCCGGCTGTGTCTGAGCCTTCCTTTATTGAGGAATCTTACCCTGTGAGCAAATACCTCAAGAGCTGTTGCCATTTTCCCAGCACCAACATTCAGAAATCAGAACTGCAGCTTATAAAGTGTAATTCAAAGTGGAGTAGCAGGAGCCGCTGTTCTCCCTGCTGCAGAAGGCAAGTGGGAAGCCTGTCAGAGTCCAGACAGTTCTGGTCCATTATCAGCAGCCTAATTTCTGCCATTGGTGAAAGCAACACAAATTATAAAGCATTTGCTACTGTTGTACCAGTCAGCTAATTCAATTGTGGGAACGTTTCATACCCCATAATTTGGACGGGAAAGGGAGACAGAGGACGTCGCTCCCGTGAGCTGCCTGTTGGACTATTCCACATCACAGCTTGCTTAGGGGTGAGGATAAGAAAATATTCTCCATTAGGAAATTAATGTTTGCAAATACCCTAGAAAGGCAAATAATAAGTATGATGGTTTAGAATAAAAGCAACCAGTGTCGCTTATTATCAACATTGCAAGTACATATTCTAATTGTGGCTTCATCAGACATTGATGGTTAGTGCATAGTATTTTACTCACATTTCAAACTACACATCATCCAGCCTCTTTCCTAAACCCACCATGAATGACATGTTCTAGTTTCACAACACAACTAGTTCTTAGATTCTAAGGCGCCCTTATACCAAAGAGCTCCGTAGGCTTATCTCCCTGTCGAAAACTTGAACATGTTTTAATGAGCCATTACACTAGTCTAAATTCTAACTCTGCCAGTGAGCAGCTGAATTGCACAGTACAAACCACCTTAGTTCCCTGAGCCCCGGTTTCGACCTGAGAAAACGGAGTTAATACCCCTACTTCAAATGATAGTTTTGACTCAGTAAGTTTATTAAAAATCATTGAAGTATACACTTAAAATTGGTTAATTTGCAATATGGAAGTCATTGCTCAATAATGTTGCTTAAACTTCAATTTTAAAAATTGTACTTAAAAGCTCAAAGGAGGGCTCAGCGCCTGTAGCTCAAGTGGCTAAGGCAACAGCCACATACACCTAAGGTGGTGGGTTTGAATCTGGCCCGGGCCCATCAAACAACAATGATGGCTGCAACCAAAAAATAGCTGGGCGTTTTAACGGGCGCCTGTGGTCCCAGCTACTTGGGAGGCTAAGGCAGGAGACTCGCTTGAGCCCAGGAGTAGGAGGTTGCTGTGAGCTGAGATGCCACGGCACTCTACCCAGGGGTACAGCTTGAGGCTTCTGTCTCCACAAAAAAAAAAAAAAAAAGCTCAAAGGAGTAGAGCGCACTGGCCCAATATACTGGAGGTGGCAGGTTCAAACCCAGCCCTGGCCAAAAAAAAAATTGTACTTAAAAGAAGAAGCCATCAATAAGAAACCATCAGGGAACAAGGCAAGATGGGACTGTTTGTACAATAAAGAGCTCAATGAAGATATAGGGAGACGTGCTATTTGAAAAGGGGAGACCAGGGGAAGATGGGACCAGCCTGATGAAGCTTGAGAGAAAAAAATAGGACTTTAAGGGTCCCATCTTTATGCCCTCTATTTATGCCATCCATCAGGGGTCAAGCACCATTTAAAATCAAATTCCCCTGGCACCACAACTCCTCTTCCCTGTCCCACAAAATTAATCACCTTTTTCTCCAGGCTATATTCTGGATATGACTCTGTTTAAATGTCTGATACTCGGCCAGGAGCAGTGGCTCACACCTGTAACCCTAGCACTCTGGGAGGCTGAGGCAGGTGGATCACTTGAGCTCAGGAGCCCGAGACCAGCCTGAACAACAGCAAGACCCTATCTCTACTATAAACAGAAAAACTGAGGCAAGAGGACTGCTTGAGCTGAAAAACTTGAGGTGGCTGTGAACTATAATGCCATGGTACTACTCAGGGTGCCAAAGTGAGACTCTATCTCAAAAAATAAAATACATAAATAAATAAAAGTCTGATACTCACTAAACTGTGAGTTCTTAGAGCTCGATGGCTATGTATTTTGGCAGCCCTAGCCCCTAAACTCAGCCCAAGGGCCCCAGAATATTAAACAAATAAATGAATAAATGCTGCCTACTGCAAAAAGGAAAAAAGAAAGATGGTTTTGAAGAGTCTTTGAAATATATACGCATATGAAAAATATGTGGGTATGTATTAGCACAACGCCTTGCACACAGTAAATGGTAGCTCTTTTTATTTTTATTTTTTTTTTTTTTTGAGACAGAGCCTCAAGCTGTCCCCCTGGGCAGAGTGCCATGGCATTACAGCTCACAGCAACCTCCTACTCCTGGGCTCAAGCGAGTCTCCTGCCTCTGCCTCCCAAGTAGCTGGGACCACAGGCGCCCGCCACAACGCCCAGCTATTTTTTGGTTGCAGCCATCATTGTTGTTTGGCGGGTCCGGGCTGGGGATTCGAACCTGTGCTCTTTTTATTATTAACAAAACATACCAAGAACTGTACTATAGAGAGAAGTGTATTTTGAAGGAACTCTAGCCAATAAAAAATAAATAAATAAACTCATAGAAAATAAGTAAACCTAATTTTAGATGATCACTTGCCCTATTTCTAAGGCTTAAGGGCCCAGAATATTGGCCAGACTTCAAAAGATCTCACAGAGCTATCTACCATTCTCCACGTTCCCAGTTAGCAACAGTCCCACTCTCACCAACGCTGTGCTTGCAGGCCTGTAGCTGTCCTGAGTGGCAGCTGATGGGCTTACTAAGGATCCATTATTCAAGATTCTGGTCTGAATAAGAAGAGAGGAAATGTATATATTCCTGGACATACAATCTACCAAGACTGATCCAGGAAGAAAGAGAACACCTGAATGGACCAATAACCAGTAACAACATTGAGTCTATAATAATCTCCTAACAGAGAAAAGCCCAGGACCAGATGTCTTTACAGATGAATTCTATAATATGTACAAGGAGGAACTAACCCAATTCTTCTCAAAGAGAACTGAAAAGGAAGGAATTCCTCCTCATTCGGTCTATGAGGCCAGCATTACCTAGATACCTCAACTAGACAAGGACACAATAAAGAAAGAAAATTACAGGCCGATATTCCTGCGAAAATTATCAACAAAATACTAGCAAGCCAAATCCAACAACACATGTAAAAGGTGATATACCATGATCAAGTGAAATTTACCCCATGATGCAAGGATGGTTCAACATTTGGTGCAAATCAATGTGTAATACATCCCATCAAGAGAATGAAAGATAAAGATCAAATCATCAACTGAACAGATGCATAAAAGCATTTGATAAAAGTCAACATCCCTTCATGATGAAAACTCAAAATTAAGCATAGAAGAAACAGACTTCAACCTAATAAAAGCCATATATATAAAACAAACATATAGCTAACATACTGGAAGACTTTTATAAACCTCTCACACTAGATCGGGAACTTCTTTTAAACACCTAAGTAATTTACGCTTTGTTTGTAACAGTATGTCTCTATTTTTCCTATTACATGGCTGGATAATTCCCAGACAGCCCTTGTATACCACAATTCCTGCCTGCCAAAAATATCTTCCCAGAGAGACTGCAATGTCCATGAGATCGAGGCCACTCCGAGTCTGCTCACCCACGATAGGTCCCTAGAACATAGGAGGAAGTCAATTGTAAATCTTTGATGAATGTTACATTACATTTAGTCTACATGCACAGCACGCTATGAAGTGACCTCGGTTCTTTCTTTCAATGTAAAGATATGCACAATTCTAAACTCAGAAAGTTATATAAGGTCGGACAATTAAGTTCATGAACCCATCCTAGAAAAAGTGCTCCATACCTCCTTGCTGAGTATTTACCTTCAAATTCCCCGTGGGAAGTCGTGCATTGAGACCAGGGTCTAGTCCACTCTTCAAAATGACAACAGCTCTGGTGGCCATTACACAAAAAGAGCACCCAAATTGCTTTGAAGTGTGGACTAGGTGCTGGCGACAGTACATAGCTGTGCTACCCCCAGTATTTATATTTGACTCTCTCCCGCTGCTTTGGCAAACACTGTCTCCACCACTAGAGCAACCCATCAACAGAAGCAAGAAATGGCAAGAACTTAGAACCAGCCAGCTTGATTTTCAAATCTTAAAATATATTTTCCCATATATTTTTCAACAGCGTCTCACCTCAGTTATAAGGGCGGCACAATGCCCGAGAACTTGCTAGATTTACAATGATTGAAGTGGAAAGGCCTTGGCAAAAGCATTGAAAGTTTATATTTTGCTGTGTGTGCTGGGATTTGGGGTCTAAATCCCAGCTGCGTGTACTTAGCTGCTGCCAAGGATGGAGGCTGCACGTGAGTTCACCAGCATTTACCCAGAGCAGCAGCTCTCAATTTTAAATCCCCGACCTTCTATCCCATTTCATTTTTTTCTTTTTTAGTATAAACATCAAGGTGCCAAAAGGCCTCGTTTAAAAATCTCTGCAACATCATTTATAAGCTATGGAATGCTGGGCAGATTATTCAGTCATTTAGCATCTAACTTCCTCATTTGAAAAATGTGAATAAAATAGCACCTATTTCATAGGTTTGTCGTGAGGATTAATTATATGGAAGGTGCTCAGAGTGAGAGTTCAGTAAACACGAGCTATCCTTATTGTTAGACATATCTAGGAATAGGTTTTGGAGGAAAAGGGTTGTGAAACAGAACAGAACAGAGAAGACAGAGCCAAGTAACCTGCTAGGTAAGAATAACGATGGAGCAGTCACCATAGATTATCACAGGCCCCAGAAAACCCTGCTACAGCCGGTTAATCAGTCCAAGTCACACAGCTACAAAACAGCTGCCCGGGATTTGAACCCAGATAGTTTTTTCCCCCCCGAGATGAAGTCCTGAACCGCTGAGAACTACTACTATCTCCCATCTTCTCCCCTTCCCCTTTGGGGAGTGAATACATGGGCTGTAAAGGAGAAAGTGAACCAGAGATATAAGGAATGAAAAGGAAGCAGTGTCAACAAAATAAGGCCAGACGCATCTGCTGTCTTCTCGATTTAAATGAGTTAAAATGACAGGTTCCCCTTTCTCATCCCTCCACAGTCAGGAGACCCCACTATCTTTGTAGACACTTTGATTTCCGGTCGGCCAAGCTGAAATCAAAAATCACTGTTAAAAACTTCAAAAGACTGACAGATTCTTCTGAACTAGTAAGGTCCAAATGTGACACAGAAATCAGAGACATGAAACACGAAGGATGTGCAGGAGAACGGTGGGTGCATGGGGCATTGGGAACAGAGGACTCACGCCTCTGTCTACAGCAGCAACACAAGCCCATGGGCTCTAGAGTCAGAGCAAAGGAGTCAAATCCTGACATCAGAAAAAACAACGTAATCTCTCTGAGCATCAGTTTTTTTTGTCTGTAAAAGGGAGTTAAGAACATCAGCCTCTCCATGGCTAAAACACTGTGATACAGGCTCGGCGCCTATGGCTCAAGCAGCTAAGGTACCAGCCACATACAGCTGAGTGGGCAGGTTCTAATCCAGCCTGGGCCTGCCAAACAATAATGACACCTGCAACCAAAGAACAGCTGGGCGTTGTGGCAGGCACCTATAGTCCCAGCTACTTGGGAGGCTGAGGAAGGAGAATCGTTTGAGCCCAGGAGTTAGAGGTTGCTGTGACCTGTGATGCCACAGCACTCTACCCAGGGCAACAGCTTGAGGCTCTGTCTCAAAAAAAACAAAGACAAAAAAAAAAAATACTGTGATATAGCTTCTGAGAAGAAACAACAGGCATTCACATGCTAGTAGAGATATAAATTGGTTCGATCTCTGTGGAGGTAATGTGGTAATCTCTCTAGCTCTTTTTTTTTTTTTTTTTTGCAGTTTTTGGCCAAGGCTGGATTTGAACCCACCACCTCTGGCATATGGGGCCAGCACCCTACTCCTTTGAGTCACAAGCGCTGCCTAGGTGCTGCCCAGCTCTCTTTTTTTAATTTAACAAATTTATACAGCACTTAAAATGTGCCAGGCACTGCACTAGGCACTTTTCAAACATTAACTAACCCAACCCTTATGGTAGACTATTTGCCAAAATGGTGGCAAAGATTCTCTTGCCTTCACTGTATCCCTGGCTTTTCACACACTGAGCTTGGCCGTGTGATTTGCTTCAATCAGTGGACAACAGCAAATCTAACACAAGCAGAAGCTTGAAAAGTGTGTGTGCCTTGCCCACCTGTGCTGCTCAACAGAACCGTGAGACCAGCACATGAAGAAGCCCAAGCCAGACTCCTGGAGCATGAAAGATCACATCCCATCTCAAATGAGGTCTCCAAAGACCAACACATCTGTCAACCCCAGATGTCGGATTAAAGCCATCCTAGACTATCCTGCCAGTGACCCACAGGCCATGGACTGACAATAGAAGCATGAGAGAATCCAGCAGAGACCCTGGCCTTGGCCCAGACTTGTGAGCTAAGTAAAATAATTATTGGAAGCCACTAAGTTTTGGGGTGATTTGTTATACAACACAAACTGATACATTTCTGATAACAATCCTATGAGGTACCATTATTAACCTATTTTGCAAATGAGGCAACTGAGGCAAAGCCCGGTTAAATGACTTCCACAGCTTGTAAATGGCAGTGCCAAGACTCAACCCCAAGCAATCTGGCAATCATGGATCAAGGAATAATTTTGACTTTCCATTCTTATTATTTAAGAAACCTATTTTGCAAGGCTATAGCTGATATAGGGATTCCCCTTATGGATATGGGCAAAGTAATTTGAAAACCTGGAAAGGATCTACCATTTTAGAAGCCATTAAGAACATCCGGAGTCATAAAAGATCAAAATATCAACATTAACAGGATTGTGCAAGAAGTTGATTCCAGCCCTCATGGATGACTATGAGGGCTTTAGGACTCCAGTGGAGAAAGCATCTGCAGATGTGGTAGAAATGACAAGAGAACCAGAATTAGAAGTGGAACCTGAAGGTGGGATTCCAGAGAGATTTGCTGCAATCTCACTGATAAAACTTAACTGGATGAGGAGTTGCTTCTCATGGATAAGCCAAGAAAGTTTCTTGAGATGCAATCTATTTCTGGGGAAGATGCTGTGATCATTGCTGAAATAACAACAAAGAATTTAGAATTTTACATAAACTTATTATAGTTGATAAAGCAGTCACAGGGTCTGAGGGGATTAACTCCAATTTGAAAGAAGTTCTAATGTTGGTAAAATGCTATTGAACAGTTGGTAGCATGTGCTACAGAGAAATCTTTTGTAAAAGAAAGAGTTAACTGATACAGCCAATTTCATTGTTATCTTACTTTAAGGAATTACCACAACTACCCCAACCTCCAGCAACCAGCACCCTGATAAGTCAGCAGTCATCAACATTGAGACAGACCCCCCACCAGCAAAGATGACAACCCACTGAAAGTTCAGATAATCATTTGCATTTTTAGCTATATTTTTAGTTAAGGTATCTATAGTAGTTTAAAATATAATGCAATTGCACACTTAACAGACTACAGTGTAGTATAAATATAACTTTTATATCTACTGGCAAACCAAAAAAAATCTGTATGATTCACTTTATTTTGATACTCACTCTATTGTGGTGGTCTGGAACCAAACCTACAATATCGCCAAAGTATGTCTATATACCCCATGAGCAGCTATAAATACTGACCTTATTGTATAAGGGAAAAAATCAAGGTGAAGAAAAGTGTACATATATGCTGCCATTTGTGTTTAAAAAAAAAAAAAAAAGGAAAAGTGGGCAGGTCACAGTGGCTCATGCCTATAATCCTAGCACTCTGGGAGGCCAAGGCAGGTGTATTACTTGAGCTCACAAATTCGAGCCCAGCCTGAGCAAAAGCAAGGCCTCATCTCTAAAAATAGCCAGGTGGTGTGGTGAGCACCTGTAGGCCCAGCTACTGGGGAGGCTGAAGCAAGAGGATCTTTTGAGCCTAAAAGTTTGAGGTTGCTGTGAGCTGTGATGCCATGGCACTCTACCAAGGGGGACAAAGTGAGACTCTGTCGTAAAAAAAAAAAGTATGAAAATATAACTGCTTGTATATAGAGAGATTATTTCTGGAAGGACATAAGAAATGAACTTAAAATCAATTACTTCTGGGGAAAAGAACCAGCTGGCTGGGTAACAGAAAAGGAGGGATAATTTTCACTGTAATCTTGTTCATATCTTTTGAATTTTATATTATGTAAATGTATTATCTATTAATTCTCAGCTTAACAGGTTATGAAAATGAAGGGAGACAGTAGATGCCTGGCACAAAGAAAGTAATCAATAAATAGCAGCTACCGTTGTAATTATTTTTCCACAATTGCTTTCAGAAATAATTTTTTAAAGCAATCAATCCTCTGGAACTCCTGGCTCTGCAGAAGAAAGAGCTCACTCTGAATTAAAAAATGAACTATTTTGAAATGAAGTATGAAATGAAAAAATAAAGAACAAAACATTAGCTATGTGGAGAGGTAAAAGACTCTCTCACGTGGTTTTTCTCTGGTGCTCATGACACCAGGTTCAAAGCACTGGGCAGCCTGGTACTGCACCACATCATCCTCTTGTTTTAGTCCATTCCCAACAAAATATCATAGATCACGGAGCTTATGAGTAACACAAATTCGTTTCCCACAGTTCTGGAGGCTGAGAAGTCCAAGATCAAGGCCCTGGAAGCTGCAGTGTCTGATGAGGGTCCACTTACTGGTTCCATGTCCTTGCACTGTGGAAGGTGCAGGGCAGCTCTGCGGGGCCTCCTTTAGAGGGGTGCTAATTCCTAATTCCATTCCTGTGACCCATCACCTCCCAGAGGCCTCATATCTTTTAAAAAATCACCTCAGGGGTTAAAATTTCCACATATGAATTAGGGGGAAGGGGGAGACACAAATATTCAGACCACAGTCCCTCCCTCAGAGACACCCAATTCCTGGGCATCTTCCGTGCTCTTGCTTTGTGCATTCCCTGTGTGCGTCTTGCATTCAAGGACACCAAATGAAAGTAATTACTTTTGATTCTAATGGTGTGTATGCTTGCAAGCTCTCTGCAGTTACTGACCTACCACAGCTGAAGGGTTGCCACATGCAGCTGCCAAACTGCCAAATTATCTGCTTCTCCAGAACCAGAAATGGTCTGGGGCAGGAACAAAAGGCTTGTAGGCACGTCGAGTGTAATGGCACGAGCCAGAGCTTGGGAGTCCAGCAACCCCCAGTAAAAACCCCAGCTCGCAACATTCAGCTGAGTGGCCTAATCCTCAAACAGCTTATCTCACCTGTAACATGACGACAGCAGTTACTATTTCACAATAGTCTTGTTAATGCACATACCAGGTACATAGTTAAACGGTCACTTAACATTAGCTATTTTCATTGTCTCTAGAGCATTCCAACTAAGGCCCAATATCACCGTTTCCTCTCTCTCTCTATCACAACCCCCCCCCCAACAATTAGTGATCTTAGGTGTACGTAAGAGGACTCCGATCTCCCTCTCACATCAGCAAACTCACCTGACTCTATCTCCAAAATACATCCCTGGCTCTTTACCTCTCTCCAGCACCCACATGCACACGTGGTCTCCCCTTCCACTACCATCCCCATTCCATGAACCATTTTACACATACCAGCCAAAATAATCTTCAAAAAAAACCCAAACAAACCAAATTACATCATTCTATTCCTCTACTTAAAATTCTCTAAATAATATCCTTATGCATTTAGGCTGAAATCCAAAGTTCTTACCATGGCAGCGAGGTCCTGTCGGCCTTGGCCCCTGCCTATATCTCCACTCCCTACACACTCCGTGTTGCTTCCGTCCCAGTGTCATCTGTTCCTCCTTCAGAAACACCCAAGCTCCTCAGTCTGGAACCTCTTTACCTAAACCGTCACATCGCTGACTTTTCATCATGTAGTTCAAAGTTCAGACGTCAACCCTTCAGAAATGTCTTCCCTGATGGCCCCAAAAGGCTTCCTTCCCTGACTCACGCCCCATTACATTATCCTGCCTTATTTCCTTCACGGAACTCATCACTATCTAAAATTTTATTATTTGTATATTTGTTTACTACTTTCCTGTCTAATTTCTCAACAAGAATGTAGCCTCCATGAGAACAAGGCTCTCGGCTGTCTCTCCTGACTGTACTCCTAGAACTTTGAACAGAACCTACACTTAGTAGGTGCTTAATACGTACATCTTGTGGGGGTAGGAGCAGGTTTAAAATGCAGATGCTGAGCTCCAGTCTCAGAGTGCTGATTCAATAGGTCTGAAGTGAAGCCCAGGAGTCTGCATTTTTAGCAATCACCCATCTCTTCATCCTAAGGCAGGTAGCAGGCAAATCACATTTTAAGATACTCTGGTCAAAGTCCTCCATCTCTAAACCTTGCCTCTCCCTATAACACCTCCTTCTTAGACCCACAGATCTCATCCCAACTGTCTTCCTTAGTCACCCTGGTGGCACTGAGGGTTAAAAGGAGTTTGCTGAGCCTGAATTTGGAGTTGAAACATATAACCTCATCATGATCAGTTTCCATTTCCGCTGCTTTCACCAGTGTCAGGCATACCTACCTGGCTGACCCGCCTGGCTGGAATCCTGTTCTCCCCAGAAACACCTGAGCAGATTTGGACTAGCTCCAAAGGTAAGCCAGGTAAATTTCCATGTCAGCTCACTGGTGGCCTGTTTCAGAGGCAGCAGGGGCCAATTCATACTTGTTCAATAACCCCTCCAAACACACACACACACGGAAGACTTAATTCTGGCACCACTGAGAGGCCAGAATTCCCTCTGAAGTAACCCAGCAGCTAAGAGGCAGAAATCTTTGAAATGGCCACTTAGGTGACCAAAGAGGTAGGTACATACACGCCTTACAACTAGCCAGTCCCAAACTCCAACCAGAGAAATGCAGGGGCGCTGCTGGGAAAGACTCTTGTTCTGCTTTTTCCATTTGTTCTCAGCCTGGTCTCTTAAGAAAACACCCACCCCCTCTTTCCTTGGCGCCTAATCTGTCATCAGGGTTGGCCTTGGGAGGCTCTGCGGGACAGCGGAGGGCACCTACTAGGATTCCCTTACGTTTCCTCTACCTCTGTCCTTCTACACTATTAAACGCCTACAGCCTGTATTTGATTAAAGCAGCCTCCATTCCCAAAGTTAAAACCCAAACCGCACACTGAGACTGATAACTTACTTAGCCCCCAACACGTGCGTGCACATCAGCTCCTCCAAACAGGTAAGGTTTGGCTGCACTAGGGCCTGCGCGCCCTCCGGGGCTGGCATTAAGCAGCACTGTCTCCCAGGCCGCACCGTAGGTGGGATATACCGTGCAGGTGAGCCCGTTGGCTTTTCGTTTATCCACTGACAGCTCCGGCGGGAAGGTGAGCGGGGAGAGCAGGGCCCCTGACACCTGCCGGCAAAGCAGCAGCGGCGGCACCGGGGCGCCCCCCGCCAGAGCCGCGCGCTGGGAGCCGCCTCGGGAACTTCGCGCCTATCCCGTCGGCGGGCGGTGGGCGACCCCGAGCCGCGGAGAACTGCGCCTTCAGATGCCTTAGAGAGGAGGGCGCGCCCCTTCCCCGACCCCCACACGCACCCGGCCTGTCGCCCCTGCCTTTCGCCCAGCTTTGGGGTCTGAGCCGAGGGGGCCCACCTGACGCCCTCAAAGTTTACCAGGATCCCGAGCACAGAGGCGCGGAAGAGCCCAGCTGGCGTCAGGGGCGCCCCAGAGAGGGCTCCCCGAGAAGCAGAAGGCGCGGGCGCAGGGAGTAGCCCCCACGGGTCCTGGGAAGCGCAGGCCCAGGCACTGGACCCCGACGTGTCGCTACTGTCGCCGCAGAGAGCACGGGACACGGCCCCCCAGGAGGAGGGTCCCCTAGCGAGGAGGGTCCCTCGGCGAGGAGAGCCCGGCGCGGCGCCCCCCGCGCCCGGATCCGTCCCAGGGCGCCCGGCTCCAGCCGACGTGCAGCCCCGCGCCCTCACCCCTCCCGCCCGCCCCCCGGGCGAGGCTCCCCCGCCGGCCCGCGCGCTCGCCACGCGCCCCTCGCGCCTCGGGCGGCGGCGCACTCACCCTCCGCATGGTGCCGGGGCCGCGGGCCGGGCTGGGCGACGCGGGAGCGAGGCGGCCGGGGCGGTCGGTGGCTTGGGGCCGGCCGGGAGCTCCGCACCGCCCCCGCCCGCACACGCGTGCGCCGCGGCCTCGGAGCCGGCGGGAGGGAGGGGCGGCGGCGCCCGGGCCGCGGGGTCCCCCGGGCCCACCCGGGCTGCGGCGGCGGCAGGGGCCGGCCGGGGGCGGTGCCGGGCTCGCGGACCCCAACCCGGAGTCCTTCCCCCCGCGACGCGCCGTGCCCCTCTCTGGCCGTTGTGTCCTCTTGCTCGACTTCTCACCCGAGTCGGGGAGGAGCGGCCCCCAGGGCTGAACCCAAAAGCTCAGAGCTGGACTCTGGGGCCAAGCCCTCAGGGAGCCAAGTTCAAGGAGCAGGAGGGGATTGACCCAGAGATGAGGTGGGAATTCTCACTTCCTTAAAAGTACTTTTGTGGTCCCCATTCCATGAGGGGGAGACCCACTAATGCCCGTTCCTACTCCTCAGATTCTCCGACTGTCTTTTGGAGTCCTGAGCATTCATAAACCTTTTCAGGGAGCGGTGGGATGAGAAGGGCCGGAGGAAAGACAACCTCCTGGAACAGAGACGGCCTGGTCTCAGGCTCAGGAGCTCAGCAGGGAAAGTGCACCGCGTGCCCAGTCCTGCAGAACCCTCAAGTCTTCCTGGAGGCCTCCCCACCGCCACCCCAACTTCTCCAAACAGCACGGGAAGCCCATCTCCAAACGCTCAAGGCTCTCGGGAGAAAGATGGGGTGGGCAGGGGAACTATACTCCTCCTGATCGTCAAGACAGGAGCAGCCCTGAGCCAGGAGAACGCAGGAGAGACAGGGTGGAATGATGCGTGACGGCCTTCCAGGAAGAAACCTGATTTTTCTCTATTCAGCTTGGACTGCTGAACAAAGTAAATCAAATAGCACAGAATTCAAGGCAACCTAAATTCAGTGTAGAAAAATATCCCTTGTTTGTCAAAGGAGCCTTTGAAAAGCAACCAAGGACGCTCGCGTTTTCAAAGTGGGCTGTGACAGGTAGGCAGGCAGGCAGGCAGCGGGAGGAAGGCAAAGGCTCGTGCTGGGTAAACACTTGTGATGAACGTCTCAGCTTTCACGTCGCCTGGCTGCCAATTATTCCAACAGATCACCGCTTGTCACCACCGTCAGAGAAACACCTTTACAATTTCTAACGTTGATGAGAATGTCAGCAGCACTAAATACCATAATCTAATGAATAAAAACATTTTGTCTGGATTTCTCCTACCAGCACAGATAAGAGGAGTGGTGACTGATGTCAAAGAAGGAAAAAGTAAAGAAAAACTATTCATGACTTTTGCTACTTTCCTCTGTATCTTATGATCTGCACACAGTGGGGTTTTTCCTCCCTTGATCAGAATCTCTCTAGATTGGTCTTTGATGGTTTATTTATTTTTTTTTTCTGGAGAAATAACAATTTTTAAAAGTATACTTATGACCCGTGGGCTTTACCTGTTTTCATTTCAATTCACACAACCCTATGAAGTACGGGGATGGTACAGTTTTTCAGAGGGCTCACAGAGAGTAGGTAATTTGCCCGATGTTGCCCAGCTTTTTAATGGCACAGCCAGAATTTCAACTCAGACAGTCTGACATGAGGCCCACACACTCCCCGTGGTACACTGCCTGTCTGTGCTCAGCTTCCTATAAAAGGTATGGCGGTGGAACGGTGTTAGCTGAACCACATGAGCTCTAGTCATAGATAGTCATTGGTCATCTCCTGGCTTTAGCTTCACCATCTGTAAAATGAGAATTTGCACTAAACGGGTGCCGTAAAGGCCCCTGCAGAAGTAAAGTGCAAGAAAAATCTTAACCTGGAGGTCCAACATTAGCAACTGCATAGTTTTATACATGCCTAATACTTAACCACACCCCCTTGTTTTAGCACTGCTGGTGCTGTTTCTACACCACCTTTCTCCTAATTAACATTCTTTGCTTTGTGAATGCAATCTCTAATCCAATTAATGTTAACTTTTTACTAAACTTGAATAAGACTCCTGGTGTTGAGGGGGAGGATCTCTTTCGATTAAGTAATTCTTAGAGTCATCTTTCAGCATGAGTAGTCTGAATAATTTTTAAACTCCCTTCAGAAACCAAGACAATAATTTTCAGCTGTACCAAACGGACAACACATCAGTTGCTAATGGCACATAGTCACGCTGCCCATCTGTGGAAATCCTCATTGTTCCAACGCTACCATTAACTAAGTTCAAGAACCAATTTAAAAATGAAACTAGATTGAATCAGATTTTCCTCTTTTTTTTTCCCCTCAGGGGGACAGAAGGGAAAGGTCTCTGTTAGTTTCACATGTTTAAGGAATCTTCAAAGAGTTTTAATGATAGAGCTGTCTGTTTCATATTGTCACATCTCTATTGGCCTTCTAAGCTCAAAAATAATATGTTTCCTTGAAAACTACCTAACAGTTGAGAACACAGTATTTTTTCTCCTTTTTTTCTTAATCATGTAACATCTCCACCTGTCAAAAACAGCAGTAATATTCAACCCTCTTGATCAGGCTAGAACCATAGGTGTCCATCTTTTCTTTTCTTTTCTTTTTTTTTTTTTTAGACAGAATTTCACTCAGTTGCCCTGGGGGTTGAGTGCTGTGATGTCATAGCTCACAGCAACCTTAAACTCTTGGGCTCAAGAGATCCTCTTGTCTCAGCCTACAAGAAGCTACGACCCGCCACAACTGCCAATTTGTTTTTCTATTTTTAGTAGAGATGGGGTCTTGATTTGCTCAGGCTGGTCTCAAACTCCTGAGCTTAGGACATCCACCCACCTCGGCCTCCCAGAGTGATAGGATTACAAGCATGAACCACTGCACCCTGCTAGTATCCATCTTAAATATAGTAGGAGGTATACTAGCATCAGGAAGTCAACCTAACTTCTTTCACTAGTCACCAGTGTAGATAGGCATTGGATATAAAATTGAGCAAAAAGTATCTAGTTTACAATTGCACATAAATAGTAAAAGAGAAATGAATAATTTATGCTGCTTTATGTAGATAATAAATGTTACCAATTAACATTATTTCTTACCAGTCTGTCATCCTGCATTTAGAAATGAATTAGTAATGAAATATTGTTTTTCTTTGCTGTGTTCCTAAATTAGAATCCTCCAGAAGGTATCTATTAAATACCTACTAAGGAAGGGAGGGACATTATCGGTTAGATCAATCCTTATTTCCCTAAGACGAATCGAGAATAATTTCAAGGAAACATACATCACAACTACAGGTTTTGAGCCCTTTATATGTCCCAACTCTGTGACAAGACATTTTACTTGTCTCAATCTGTTACATCTTCACAAAACTCTGCAAGATAGTTCATGGTGTCTCTTCTATGTGATAGATTAAGAAACTGAGATTTAGGCTCAGTGTCTATAGCTCAAGCAGCTAAGGCGCCACCCACATACACCAGAGCTGGCGGGTTCAAATCCAGCCCAGGCCTGCCAAACAACAATGACAAGTACAAACAAAAAATAACTGGGCATTGTGGCGGGCACCTGTAGTCCCAGCTACTTGGGAGGCTGAGGCAAGAGAATCACTTTAGCCCAGGAGTTGGAGGTTGCTATGAGCTGTGACGCCATGGCACTCTACCCAGGGCAACAGCTTGAGGCTCTGTCTAAAAAAATAAAAAAGAGAGAGAGAGAGACGAGAGAGAGAAAGAAACTAAGATATATAAGATTCATAAAGATTAAACAACTTGCTGAAGATTGCAAGTGACACAGATCTACCCCAAAGCTGCTGCCACAGTCCAAGAGATTAAGCAGTGACAGGTGGCAGCTGCTGTATCACAATCTGTTCTGTCTCTGGAATTTCTTCAAAGCAGTGGACACATGGGCCAAGAGTTTTATATCTAGTAAAACTGACCTTCAAGTATTTATGCTAGACTGGAATAGAGTTAGTTGAGAAAGGGTTCTTAAAGAAGTCAGTCCTTCACATCCTTCACTTGAAATAAGTGCATGCTTTGAGTAGGAAGAGTGAAGAATATGGGGGGCATGGCAGCTCACACCGTAATCCTGAAACTCTGGGAGGCCGAGGCAGGGAGGAGAGCTTGAGCCAAGGAGCAAGACTGTCTCAAAAAGGGAGAGAGAGAGAGAGTGGCCAGGCACAGTGGTTCATACCTGTAATCCTAGCACTCTGGAGGCTGACGTGGGTAGATCGCCTGAGCTCACGAGTTCGAGACCAGCCTGAGCAAAAGCGAGCCCCTGTCTCTTCTAAAAATAGAAAAACTAGTTGGCAGTTGTGGTAGCCAACTAGTTTAATTCTTTAATAAAATAGAAAAATTGAGGCAAGAAGATTGCTTGAGCCCAAGATTTTGAGGTTGCTGTGAGCTACAATGCCACAGCCACAGCTGTCAGGATGACAGCTTCAGACTCTGTCTCAAAAAATGAGAGAGGAAAGAAGAGTCTTCACAGGGAAGGGCAGACTGAGCAACCTAGAGGCAGGGAGGTAGTGGGTATAGAGAAGTAAAGAGAACAGTCTTAGGGAGTCCTGGGACATGTGACTTTAAAATTTTTTTTTGACTACTTTTTAATTGCAATATTATAGTCACTCAAAGGTATTCTGGGTCATTTATTTATTTATTTATTTTTTGAGACAGAGCCTCAAGCTGTCCCCTTGGGTAGAGTGCTGTGGCATCACAGCTCACAGCAACCTCCGACTCCTGGGCTCACGCGAGTCTCCTGCCTCTGCCTTCCAAGTAGCTGGGACTACAAGTGCCCACCACAAGGCCTGGCTATTTTTTGGTTGCAGCCGTCATTGTTGTTTGCGGGGCCCGGGCTGGATTCGAACCTGTCAGCTCAGGTATATGTGGCTGGCACCTTAGCAGCTTGAGCCACAGGCGCCGAGCCTGGGTCATTTATTTTGCTGTAGAAGATCTGCCTGGTTGCTATGCCTTTTTTTTTCTGCACTTTTTGGTCAGGGTTGGGTTTGAACCCACTACCTTCAGCATATGGTGCTGGTGCCTTACTCCTTTGAGCCACAGGTGCTGCCCTGCTGTGCCTATTTCCTCCTCTCTTGTCTTTGACAGGGCCTGTTTGACTTCTCTTAGCCACAGTCTAGGAGCTGGGAGTTGGGCATTCCATTCATCTTTTTTTTTATTTTTTTCTGTGTGTGCATACCTGTGTGTCCTAAAGATTCAGGAGGGGTAGATTGAGAAAGAGCTTCCTGAAGCTTGGTAAGCCTTAGTCAGAAGAATTTGACATTCCTCTGCTCATTCCTCAGAGATTCTGCGCCAGAGTTTACTCTTCAATGAATGTTTTAAAAGACAAAATTCACCGATGGTCCCACCCCTAGTCCTGTTTACATACTTGTTTCTATATTCCTTCCTGGTCTGTGTCCAAATGCGTGTCCATCTGCAATCTGTTTATATAGCAATCTCTCCCGCTAGAGCAGTGGTTTTCACACTGTGTGCCATGAGAGGATCTGAGGTATGCCTCGAAAATTTTAAAAGATCATTAATGAAATTATTTTTGAAAGAAGTTCAAAGCACAGTAAGTATATTCTTTTTTATACTTTTTTTTTTTTTTGATCAACCTAATTTAAGTGTGCTGCGGAAGTTTAAGTACAGGTTCATGCGTGCTGTGAAATAAAAAAGGTTGAAAAACACTGTGCTAGACTCTGAGCTCCTTTAAAGGAGGGGCCACAGTAATAATTCTTAGATCTCCAGGGCCTAGCACAAAATACTGTGCTCAGCACATGTGTAATAAATGAATGAATGACATTTGAACCATATTGTATTCTGCTACTTTCCCTCAATAGTTTCCTATATATTTGCATAGTCTTAATAATTACCTTTATTAGCTATTTAATATAAACAACTCACTGATATTTTATCATCTGACTTCCCCCTCATCGTGCCATTTGACTTGTTGCTACTCTTCTGAAATTATCTTGGGAGTTAGTAAGTAGGGACATGCCTTCATACTAAGAAAAGTCTAAAGGATGATAACATGATCGTAGTAGATTAAATGGTCCAGACATAGGGAGAAGAGCTTGCAGGCTACCCTCAATCACACAAAATGGAGCTGATGAAGAAACCAAAGCCAAGACTAAGATAGGAATTATGACAAGGAAAAGTGAGAAAAAAATTCTATATCCACTGCCAAGGCTGTACAGATACAACTATGAATTTACTCCATTTAAGTCTAAATGTCTAACAGACAGTGGGGACGCTGTCCTCTAATGGGGAACATTATTTTAGCACCACAGACAGCTCCTAACAGGTAGTATGGGGCCGTTAATGCTGTCAGTGATGGTGCCTTTAAATCAAAAACAATAAATAACATTTATTGAGGATATGCTGAATGAAAGCTTTACATATATTAACCAACTTAATTCTTATAAAGAAACAGGCACATAAAAGTTATATAATGTCACCCAAAGTCATACAGATAGCAAGTGGCAGGACTAAGTTCTGAGTCCAGGTAGTCTGGCCTAAAAATCCATTGTGATTAAGTATGATAAATGACATAAGTCATATGACATTAAGTATGACTAGGAAAGGAAGAGTAATTCTAGGAAAGCTTCCCAGACCTCTCTGGAAGCATTGGAACTAAGTTTTGAAAGATGAATGGAATTTAACTAAAGTCCTGATGGCCAGTAGGTTACTTGAAACCCAGTGTTGAGTAGGGTTCCAAGGTCCAGTCTAAACTCAGCAAAAAGCCTCCTGTGATCCGTAGAGAATGATGGGAACCTGAGGCTTGGTGGGCCAAATACTGAAGGATCTCGAGTGTAAGGAAGGCCATTTAGACATTTTTTTTTTCTTAAAAGCTATAAAAAGAAAGATATGGCATTAGTATGAAATTTGCATTTTAGAAAAATCATCCAGGTGAACATAGAATAAAACATGACCACAGACTCTCCTTTTCCCAGTACCTAATATAATGAGCAAAACTGTAGCTCAGAAAGAGAACAACAAACCCATCCCACATAAGAGGGGAAGGGGGTGGAGGAAACTTCATTCTCACCATGTAAGACTCACAAAAAGATCTGGTTGGAGCTATGAAGCAAAAGCAAGATGAAAATAAATTACATAGTTGCCATGTAAATGTGGTAAGGTCAAAACAATGTGAGGTAGGGAGGACGGACGATCAAGTATAAACTGCGAAGAAAAGAGTCTGGGAAAAAACCCTAATCCCAAGAAACAGGAGAAGCCCAGGTAGTTCTTTGTTTTTTTTGGCCGGGGCTGGGTTTGAACCCACCACTCCAGCATATGGGGCCGGCGCCCTACTCCTTTGAGCCACAGGCACCGCCCAGGTAGTTCTTTGTATTGTAAAGACCTTAAAAATATGAACCTGGGAAAATAAGACCTCAAACATGAGATGAAAAAATGACTGAAGGAGACCAAATAGACGATTTCAGAGCTGAGGAAATGAATCCAGAACTGAAACAGGGCAGCCCCTGTGACTCAGTGAGGGTGGCAGGTATATACGGAGGGTGGCAGGTTCGAACCCAGTCTGGGCCGAACTGCAACAAAACAATAGCTGGGGGTTGTGGCAGGCACCTGTAGTCCCAGCTACTCGGGAGGCTGAGGCAAGAGAATCACCTAAGCCCAAGAGTTGGAGGTTGCCGTGAGCTGTGACGTCATGGCACTCTACCGAGGGTGACAAAGTAAGACTATGTCTCTAAAAAAAAGAAAAACTGAAACAGCGCCATTATAGATCTAATACATAAATTAGAAATGTCAAAAAACAGGAAAGGCATTACTGAAAATTGAATTAATGGCATGGATAAAAGGCTTGAGATAATTATGGCAAATACAAGGGGAAAGCAAAGAGGGAGTATAGCAATTAGGAAGAGGATAATAAAAAAACCAAGAGATAATAAAACATAGAGATAACTGGTGTCCCTAATTGATGTAGAGAATCCAATAAATGCCACAAAATATGCATTCAGACCCACAATACAGCGACATTTTTCCTACAGTGAAGGAAGAAGTGAAGCTGCAGAGAAAAATTTATACTGTGTGCCAGAAAAAAAACTACTTTGAACAGACATCAAGCTATGGCCTGGTTAAATTCCTAATTTTCAAGAAAAAATAATTATTTAGACATCTGGGCAGAAAAGACAAATCGTCCCTGGGGGTGGAATCAAACTGAAAATAAACATTTCCCAACAGCCTCGACCGGCAGAAGACAAACGATGTGGACAGAGCTTGAACAGAGAAAAAGTATGACCTAAAAATATTACACCTCGCCACAGGCGGATAGCCTCATGCGTGAAAGGATCGGGAAGTTAAAAGACAAGTGAAGCCTTGAAAAAAAAAAATCCAGCCAATCAGGAGCTGGCGATGAAGTTAAAAAAAAAAAAAAGGAGACAGCAAGGTAAGAGGTAATTTGTACCTATAGGGCAGGCGTTCAGCTGTTTCAATACAGAACTAAGACCCAACAACTGATGGAATTCTAGCTGTGGATCAAAATGAAAATTTACAAATCCTGGCCAAGCAGAAATAATAGAGAGATTTAAAAAATCTGGGGGAGGGACAGTGGGAAGAAGAAATGAGTGCTAATTACTTCATCTTTCCCCTGCAGGGCAGACATTGAGGTCTTCTGCAGTTGAAACATAAATCAAAAAGAGTACTTCAACCTACTAACCATTTCCTCACCTTTTTTTTTAACCTTAGCTGCCTTTCCGGCAGGGGTGGGAACCTGCAACCTCAACGACACATACGGCCCTCCAGATCCCCCCCCCCCCAGTGTGGCCCCTCAACCGAATCCAAACTTCAGAGAATAAATTCCTTTTAATGGAGGAAGTCAGTCAAAAGGCTGAACTCACGTGAGTCAGTAACTTCTGCCATGGTGGAAAAAAAATTCAGATCTGAAACTGAATTACTTCCATTTGATTATAGATTTTTTTTCCTTCTCGTAAAGTAAAATCAAGCCTAAGTTCAATGGTTTAATTAAAATAACCCTTGTAGTCATAACAATATTTCTCTTCTCCCCCTGCCATTTTCTGCCTTTATATAAAATAGACTTCTTGAATTATGTGAACACTCATTATTTCTAGGTGGTGAGATGTTGATAAATGTGCTTCTTTTCTTCTTTGTACTTTTCTGTGTTGCTTAAATTTTTTTTCAGAAGAAACAATATCATTTTATTTTAAAATAATTACTTTTTATCATAAATGGATGTGGCTGCTCTGTCTGATTTAGCCTGGAAAGCTATCCATGATATATTGCTGGGTGAAAAGGCTTCTTTCAAAATTGCATCTGCAGGATAATCTCATTTAGGTAAAACCTACATGCCATACATGCTTTTATAGTCATTGAAAACTCTAGAAAGACAAATACCAAATTATCACAGTAGTAGCAAACACACACAAAACACAAATGTGTAGCCTATTGAGTTACTAAGGTGAACACCTTTGCAACCACCACCCAAGTCAATGAATTTGACCTTGCCATATACCAAAAAATATATAACCTCTTGTGCCCATCCATATTCCTCCCCCTACATTAGGTGGACTTTTATAATGCCAATTGCCTTGCATTTCTAGATGTCTTAATGTATTTAAAAATAATTTGAAGCTGGGCACAATGGCTCACACTTATAATCCTTGCACTCTGGGAGGCTGAGGCAGGAGGATCACTTGAGCTCAGGAGTTAGAGACCAGCCTCACCAAGAACATGACCCTGTCTCCACTAAAAATAGAAAATATTAGCCTGGTATTGTGGCAGGAATTCCAGCGACTTGGTAGGCTGAGGCAGGAGGATTGCTTATACCTAGGAGTTTGAGGTTGCTGTGAACTATGATGCCACAATATTCTAGCCCAGTGGTTCTCAACCCACAGGAACTGAATTAAAGGGCTGCGGCATTAGGAAGATTGAGAACCACTGCTCTAGCCTGAACAACAAAAGTGAGATTTTAGGGTGGTGCCTGTGGCTCAAAGGAGTAGGGCACCGGCCCCATGTGCTGGCGGTGGCAGGTTCAAACCCAGCCCCAGCCAAAAACTGAAAAAAAAAAAAAAAGTGATATTCTATCTCAAAAAACAAAATAAGAAAAATATAATAACAAAATAAAATAAAAATAACTTGAACTGGGCACGGTAGTGTGTGCCTATGGACCCAGCTTCTTGAAAGGCTAAGGTGGGAGGATCTCTTGAGTCTAGGAGTTTAAGGCCAGCCTGGTCAAAATAGCAAGTCCCTCTTCCCTAAAAAACAAACAAACAAAGACAAAAATGATTTGATATGTTGTTTAAGTCTCTAAAATCTACAGATTTCCCTTCTTTTCTTTTCCTATGACTGTCCAGTTTCCTATGGTCTGGATCTTGCTGCTCCTGCATTTATTTGTGGTCCACTTCAGTGTTCCTCTGCATTTTCTGCAGAATGGCAGCTGGATCCAAGGCTTGAGCAAATTCCTGTCTATTGTCTTTGGCAAGACTACAGGAGGTGGTGGCGTGTTCTTTTATCAAGAGCCAGATGTCTGCTTGCCTCTGTTTTGATGATGTTAGTAGCTGTTGGCGATCAACACCTCAAGCCAACTGGCTTTTAAGATTGCAGAATAAAGATGTCTAATTCTACATTGGTTTTTCATTCACTAACTGAAATGCTTGTTTAAAATAAAGAGATAATTTCCCCCTATTGGTTAACCAGTGTTAGAGTTTATACGGAAAACACAAGATAAAAGCTTGATTCTATTCATTTTTTAAATCAGCTTTCAAGAGACAGGATTGGTTCCCTATCCTCTGAAAGTGACTAATTTTTTTAAACTTTTCATATGTATTGATAGAGCTAAGCATTTTGGGCCAGTTTCAATCATTGGCAACTATCATTCTTTCTGAAAGCTCGAAATGTCCCATTTGGGGCCAGCAAGAGCCTCTATTTGGCTTCTGGGTATTTTTTGCCATGTTCCTAGAAGTATTTGATATTTTCTTTGCTATTGGGTGTGACAAAATGTTTTAGACTCACCTGTACGTTTTGTCCCAGATAGGAATCAGCTGTTAGATCTCTGAGAATTATCTATGTCTCCAAGAAGCCTCGATTTATTTTAGTGGTAAATGGTGTTTCTAGCCCACAGTCTCAATGCTAGGAATGCCCCTGACTGCTGGCTCGATCAGACATTTTAGGACTCTTCAGGGGACTGAGCTAAGACTCCAACACTATCTATTTTGATATATAGTCTATAAACTACATTCTACACAGGCAGTCCCCAGGTTATAAACAAGATAGGTTCTGTAGGTTTGTTCTTAAGTTGAATTTGTATGTAAGTTGGAACAGGTACATTTATCTATTACCTGAAATAGCCTCCGTTCTTAAGTGTGAGTCACAAGCCAGTTAGATGTTTGTAATTCAGGGGCTTAACTGTAACAGTTTCTGTTTGCGTGAGTTGTATGTCAGTTGGATATTTGTAACTCGGGGACTGCCTATACATATATTCTTATACGACGATATGTAGCAGACTAGTAGTTCCCATTCAAAGTCATGTTCGTTTTTATTTAACCTCTTCTGTCTTATGGCTTTATCTTTTTTCTTCCAAATAAGAATCTGGGTTCTTAAGAACACAGGTGATGACAGAAGTAGACTATCTTATAATTACTCATTTAGTTATCATGCAAATGTCTCTGGACAGCAATATTAATATACTAAGTGTTACTACTGAGAACATTTAAGAGCATCTCCCTATCCTGGCCCCTCATTTTTCATATTATAACTATTATATTATCTGATCAGACATCTGGTCATTACATGTGATAATCTCTTTTAACATTCGTATGGTCTTAAAAAACAACTATATTTCTAATTCTCACCACGAGTTTCTCTTGCCTGAAGCATATTCTCAAATAGAATTTTCTGAAAGGGTCCATGGGAACAATATATCCTGAGTTCTTGCATGTTGCTAAGTTTATCTATTGCTAACAGTCATCAAGTAAAATACTTAAGTACCTAAAAGTCAATTTTACTAAATATAAAGTTATTGGCTCCCATTTTTTTCAATTAATTAATTTACTTATTTTATTTATTTTTTTGCAGTTTTTGGCCAGGGCTGGGTTTGAACCTGCCACCTCTGACATATGAGGCCTGCACCCTACTCCTTTGAGCCATAGGCACCACCCTAATTTACTTATTTTATAGAGACAGATTTTGCTCCGTCGACCAGGCCGGAATGCAGTGGCACAACCAAACTCACTGCAGCCTTGAACTCCTGGGCTCAAGCAATCCTCCTGCCTCAGCCTCCCAAGTACTGGCATTACAGGTGTGTGCTACCATGCCTGGCTAATTTTTTTTTTATTTTCTGTAGAGATGGGGTCTTTCTGTGTTGTACAGCCTGGTCTTGGACTCCTGGCCTCAAGTGATCCTCCTACCTTGGCCTCCCACAAGTGATCCTCCTACCCTGGCCTCCCACAATGCTGGAATTATAGGCGGCAGCCAGAGCATCCAGGATGATTTATATTTTCTTAAGTATCTTACATATGTTAATATACATTTCTCGAGTATCTTTCATTTGTTAACTATGCTACTTTATTTTCTTCTGGGGTAAATCATTGCTCTCAAAAATTCTAATGTTGATATAATTTTCTTTCCCTTGCTATTTTTACTTAGATGCTCAAAGGAAATTTTTCTTTTTCTTTCTAGCACAATGATTTTATCAGAATATGTCTAGGTGTTGGCAGTTTGGGTATGATATCCTCAAGTGTTCAGTATGTTCTTTCAGCTTCATATCTTTTCTATTTAACTTTAGGAAAAAAAATTATTGAATTGTCGTTTTAATGTGTGTTCTATTCCCTTCCTTTAATTGTTGTCTCCAGAGATTCTTATTGTCTGCATGTTGGATCTTCCTTTCCTATTTTCAGTATTTATTTTCTCTTGACATCTTAAAAAAAAATTTTTTTTTGAGATAGGGTCTTGCTGTGTCACCTGGAGCTAGAGTGCAGTGGTATCATCATAACTCACAGCAACCTCCAACTGCTGGGCTCCACTGATCCTCCTGTTTCAGCCTTCTGAGTAGCTGGGACTCCAGGCACCGACCACAACATCCAGCTAATTTTTGTAGAGACAGAGTCTCACTAAGGCTGGTCTCAAACTTCCCTCCTATTTTGACCTCCCAAAGTGCTAGAATTACTGGCATAAGCCACTGTGCCCAGCCTCTTGATATCTTTTTTACTAAAAAAAAAAAAAATCCTCCTCTTCACATTCTGTTTTTCTTTCTCTTGGATTTATTTTTTAGTTTAGTCTTTGTTTCTTTTATTCCCAATTCTTTCTTGAGTTCTATCACCTCATTTCAATTTTTTTTCCTAATTTGATTCATGTTATTTCTTCATATCTTCTATCATTCCATTTCTTTTTTTTTTTTTTTTTTTAAATGATTGCACTGTGTTCCCCAGGCTAGAGTGCTTGGGCATCAGGTTAGCTCACAGCAGCCTCAAACTCCTGAGTTCAAGTGATCCTCCTGCCTCAGCCTCCAGAGCAGCTAGAACTATAGGCGCCTGCCAAGATGCCTGGCTAGTTTTTCTATTTTTGGTAGAGACAGGGTCACCTTCTTGCTCAGGCTGGTCTCAAACTCCTGAGCTCAAGCAATCCTCCCACTTCAGCCTCCCAGAATGCTAGGATTACAGGTGTGAGCCACCACGCCCAGCCTCTATGATTCTCTTAATATCTCTTAGCTGGGTCTTAAATAACTTACAGTTTTGATCTGTTCTGTAAGTGTATTTTCCTGGTGTGATCTCATTGTCTGAACAGATGTTTTATTCCACATTCTTTGTTTCTTAAAATACGTTTGTGTGTGATTTGATCTTGGTATGTTTTATTTTTATGTAAAACTCATTTTCCTGAAATTTAAGAACGAAGCCTGGGCCAACATAGCTTTTCTAACTTCACAGAACTCTCTTTTCTGATGTTTTTATGAGAAGCTAAACAAAATATTGCAGCTTGCTTTCCGAGATTGTTTGGCCCTCTTTGCTTCTACCACTTATATTTGGGGTTTTGTTCCCACTTCCACGGTTTCTCTTCAAAGTAGAATCCTATCCTGAAAGGGATCCCTGGCTGGTCAGTTTTGAGAGTTCATGGATACTAGACTGCTCCAGCTCCTTCAGTGTTTCAATGCAAAACTCCTCCACTCACCTGCCGTGGGAGTGGCCAAACCTCTTCCAAGTTTCGGATGCTGTTCTCAGATTGGCCTGCCATGTTTTCCCATAAATGTCTGTTACAATCTGAGGATCCTCCTCTCAGATCCATGAAAGACCCCCCCCCCCCCCATTTCCCTGGGCTTTCTCCTGACAGATGCTAACACCAGGCAGGTCTTTACGGATTTGGGAGTTCATAGCTGTATCTTATCACTCATTTCTGTTGTAAATGTATTCCTGGGTTTTTGCTTTAGCTATCTAGTTGCTCCATTTGTTTTTATTTAGGGAATTTGGAGAAAATTTTAAAACTATGTTACAGCTACCACTTCCTTGGTCTTATATGTAGTATGACTTTATTTTATTGTCTTTTCATAGCCATTCTTTTATGCATCTGGCTGCATTGTACTGGGTGGCTTCGAGGGAATTAAATACAATCAGCTAATAGGGACTAGCACAGCTGTACCATGTTAAACTATTTAAATACTTCCATTCCAACTAGTAAGCAGCCTGTTTACCCAGTGTCCTTTTCTCAGATGTCCCTTCTGTAGGTCCACCTGAGTGAACCAGGAACTCAAGAGTTCATGTCTATCCCAGGAGGGGTCCTGCAGGATCCCACTCCAGCTCCACGGCTCTTTGGTCAGTACCCATGCTGTAATGTTGGTTAAATATTTTGAACATTACCTCTGGGTAGATTTCACAGGATTTGAAAGAGTGACAACATGTGGGAGGTGAGAGAGATGACAAGGGCACATGCCTTTTGAATGGGTCTTGGCAGAATAGTTCAACCAACATTTTTTTTTTTTGAGACAGAGCCTCAAGCTGTCACCTTGGATAGAGTGCTGTAGCATCACAGCTCACAGCAACCTCAAACTCCTGGGCTCAAGCAATTCTCCTGCCTCTGCCTCCCAAGTAGCTGGGACTACAGGTCCCGCCTACTATTTTTTGGTTGCAGCCGTTATTATTGTTTGGCGGGCCAGGTTGGATTCGAATCCACCTGCTCAGGTGTATGTGGCTGGCACCTTAGCCACTTGAGCCACAGGCCCAAGCCCAACCAACATTTCTCTTTTTTTTTTGCAGTTTTTGGCCAGGGCTGGGCTTGAACCCATCACCTCAGGCATATGGGGTCAGTGCCCTACTCCTTTGAGCCACAGGCACTGCCCCCAACCAACATTTCTTAAGCACTTCCTGTGTCCTAGGTGCTGTTATAGGCCAGAAGGCACAAAGACAGTCAGACAAAGTTCCTGTCCTAGAGAAGCCCAGGCCTAGGGCTCTGTTTCTGGGGCTACTT
The DNA here is from genome assembly GCF_000181295.1 of Otolemur garnettii. Classification (NCBI taxonomy): domain Eukaryota; kingdom Metazoa; phylum Chordata; class Mammalia; order Primates; family Galagidae; genus Otolemur; species Otolemur garnettii. Next base: position 25,060,093 of record NW_003852402.1, on the reverse strand, counting down.
ATTCCCTGGGAGGATGCCAACATCGCCATGTCCTATTGCGGAGCTCAGTTCCTGAGCAGAAATGAGAGAAGAGAGAAGAGTGCAGACCTGCTCATAAAGCCTTTGCCGAAGCCATCACCTCATCACCTAAACGAGCTCAAATCTCTCTTCAGGGACTGCCTCGAGAGGACTGATTAAAACACATGGTAAATAATAGACCAGGCAAGGAACTCTCTGTCCCTGTACACAATGAATCAAGGGGTTAGAACAAAAGCCTATATCCTTATCTACAGAGCAAATCAACTATTTAATAATTCATGTTCTATGTCCTCACTGGATTGGCAAAACTACATTTGGGTTCTGGAGGAAAAAGAGATCTGGAAGAAAATCAGGTTGGAAACTTACTATTTGGATAAATGATACCAGTTTTTCTTATGAAAGCTTTCTACACTCAGGAATGCAGTGCATTTGAGGAGATGCTCTGATTGTTGTTTGCCCAGCTGCTGGGAGCACAAGTCTCTCTTGGGGACAAAAGAAATCAAATAGGACTAGCTACTTACTGTCAGAGCCCAAAAAGTACCACAAGGGGAAACAAATTACCTTGGCACCCTTATTCCTCCAAAGTCAATAAATTCCACTTGATCAAATGTATTAAACAAATACAGGTTAAGGACCTACTGTGTGTCAACTGCAGGACCTGCTATCATCAAATCCCACCTTACCCGTCAGGGAAATGAACATGCAGAAACCACTGGTGTAAAGCTGAGCCTTGCCTCTGTACGGAGGTAACGAAATCTAATAGTCCCCACAGCAGAAGCAGCGCTGAAACAGACATATGAGTAGGAAATTATTGTTTCTACCTTCAGATGGGACTTCTGAGGAACAAACACAGTCAAAACTACTTGATTACTTTGTAGGAGTTTATGGGGCATGTGGGAACCCCCTATTGCAGGCCTGTTTCTGAAGCAGGAGAATCAGGCCCTATAAATTATCATCTGACAAAATGAGAATGTTATATTGACAACTGCTACCATTAACTTCCAGCAATATAGTGATTTTCAACACGGGAAGGGGAAGTATAGTAAGGGGAGGTATCAAAAAGCTTGGTGAAAAGGCAGGAGAAAATAAAAGGAGCTTTTTCAAATTATACTTACTTTGTTAATATGGGATATGAGATTTTTCATATGCTGGTGGTTAAGAGCACAAGCCCTGGCATCAGACAGCCTAAATTCAAATCCTGGCCCTAAACCTTATTGTATGTGTATGACTATGGATAAGCTAAGTAGCCACTGTATGCCTCAGTTTTTGCATCTGTGAAATGGGAATGATGATACTCATGGTACCATATGGCTGCTTTAAAGATTAAATGAGTTTACATACATAAACAATACTTTAACAAATGCCTCCTTTCAGATCCTGTCCCACTGCTGCCTCTAGCTGACCTACCTCAGCCATCCCAGGAAGTGCCCTAAGCCTCAGATCATAGTAGAATTTAGAGGGGGAAAATATCTCAAAGGCTCTTATTCATTCTGGCATCATCTCTCTGAAATCTTGGCCAAGTCATCTGACCCCTACTTGAACAGACCCTACTAACACACTTTCTTCACCACTGAAACAACCATCCCATCTCTGGACATTTGAAGGTCTTCTTTGCGTCGATCCAGAGTCTGTTTCCTTTTTGCTCTCCTGCAGGGATCAGAGATGATAACAAGGTCCTCACACCCCTTTAAATGATGGAGGACAGCTAAGTGTACAGGGCAGGTTGCGTGGATAGAATCTCAGTGTCACCATTTATTGGTTGTGTGATCTCAAGCTGCTTATCTTTCTGTGCCAATGATTCCTCATTTGAAAATGGGCCTATTAACACTACAAATCCCATAGGGTTTCGGTGAGGACAGGATGGGATACTGTATTTAAAGACCCTGGTACAGAAGACTCAATAAATATTATCACAATAGGGATGTTACTGACATGTCCCCTGGGCACTTGCTTCTTCGAGCTGTCTCTATTTCCTTTACTTATTCTTCAAATAACTCCTGACACCCCTCACCCCTCTCTCTGAGTAGCTCTGGTTCCCATTTCCTCTTTGACCACAGGCATGCCCTACATAATCATGTTTTCATCAGTGATGGATGGTGATCCCCAAAGGTTATAAAACCAAAGTTTTACTGTGCCTTTTCTAATCTGGATGCACAAATACTCACCATTGTGTTACACCTGCCTACACCATTCAGCACAGTAGCATGCTGTACGGGTGTGTGGCCTAGGAGTGGTGGGCTGTACCATACAGCCAGGTGTGAGGGAGGCGACTCCACGCAGGTGTGTGTGAGCTCACTCTGCGATGTTCATACAGTGACAAAATAGCCTAATGACGCATCTCTCAGAACCTAGCCCTGGTGTTAAGTGACACGTGACTGTTTATCCCCAGAACTGAGCCCAGATCTAAAAGAAGGGTCAGCAAAGTCTTCCGCAAAGGGGCAGATAGTAAATGTTCTAGGTTCTGTTCTTTGCTGTTGTATCATGAAGGCAGTCACAGAAATAATATACACATTTTTTATTTGTTTAGAGACAGAGTCTCACACTTTTCATCCTGGGTAAAGTGCCCTGATGTCATAGCTCATAGCAAACCTCAAACTCCCAGGCTCAAGTGATCCTCTTGCCTCAGCCTCCCAAATAGCTAGGACTACAAGCATCTGCTACAACATCAGGCTAGTTTTTCTAGTTTTAGTAGAGATGGGGTCTTGCTTTGCTCAGGCTGGTCTTGAACTCTTGGGCTCAGATGATCCACCCGCCTCAGCCTCCCAGAGAGCTAGGATTACAAGCGTGAGCCACCAGGCTTGGCTGAAAAAATGTAAAATGTTATTAAAAAAAAAACACGCAACTGGTTGAATTTGGCCCATAGTTTGGCATAGTTTTGGATCGACCAAAACATGTAATATAAATAAGTCTCATTTCTCCACCTCTCACTTCCTGCCCAGCTTGTGCAGTCGGTGGTGGTTTTGCTTTAACTCAACGCAGGGCCTTTCATTTATCTCAATCCAGCTTTATGTGGTTGGATTTTGCCCATGCCTCTACCCTGTCAAGATCTTTCTGAGCCTTGATTCTGCCTCTGTCCAAAATAATCCCTCTCTTTCTCCACCTTCATCATCTGTCAATGATGAATGTACCTTTTATAATTTTCTCCAAGTAGCTGATTAAAATTTTGAACTGGAAGGAACTGAAGTCAAAGCTTTAACGTGCACAACAAGCAACCCCCTCCTTGTTGATTCTGCTGTATTCTTCAGGATTCAGCCCGAGTCACTTCTTCTCAGAGCCACCCTTAGAACTCCCCGCCTTGCTCAAGCCGCCCTGCCTGATCTGAGTAGGGTGCCCTTTGAACATGGTCCATCCTCTCTTACACGCACTTGTCCCATAGCACTGTGCTGTTCTGGTCTCCGTCACTAGATTACAGGCTTTGTTTCAGGGCATGACGCAGAGCAGGTACATGACCAATGGTGGCAGATACATGAATTGATGCATCTGTGTCTTCATGATGTGTCCTCCTTAGCTTCTGTTCCTTCAACAAAAATGTCTTCTTTCTTGTTGCCTTCTCTGAATGCCAGCTAGATCGCTGGAATTGGATAAACTAATTGGAAGTGGGAGAATGCACCATCTCTTTCCAGATAATCTGAGAGGTTATATTTTGGAGAGGTAACAAATGTCCTTATCTAAAAGATCTGAGTAATATGGCAGTTTCAGGTGCCATGGGAGAGAGATGTGGGGGGAAAGGATGTGAATACTTCATCATCGTCCTCTTTTGAGACCTCTTTATTAGACCTTTGCATAAGAAAAGCCTGAACACAGATCTTTGAAGATTATACATTATTGTTTGTAGATTACAAATTAAATTATTAAACACCGTCTGTGCCCCAAGGATTTTTTTAGGCTGTCAGAGAGTCTCTAACAACACAACTTGTGGTCTCACCTTTAAAACCAATATCATGCTGTTTAATTAGCAGAAAAACGCCTGTCTCAAAATCTAGTCTCATCCTGAGAATAAACAACAATAAATAAAGACAGAGCTCCTGTTATGAATGTGTATCGTGGTTGCTGTGAATAAATTATTGAAAACTATTGACTGTCTCCTTCACACTGTGGGTAGGGTAGATCAATCTTTTACTCTGAAGTACTTAGAGTTACCTGACTCCTGTTTGGTTAGAAATTTGATAGGGAGTTTCCTTTGTCAGTAACAGTTGGAAACTGAGGGTTGAAAGCTGGGATTTGTTTACCAAACATAACTGCACTCAACTCCTCAAAACTGAGGCCGCTTTAAGTCCGAGAGAGGGGCACACACTGGGGGATCCCTGACTAAATGGAGCCTACAGGTGTGTACAATGTTGCCTTCTTTCCTCCCTCCCTCCCTTCTATCTTTCTCTCTCTTTTTGAAAGACAGAATTTCCCTCTGTTGCCCAGGCTGGAGCATAGTGGTGCAACCATAGCTCACTGTAGCCTTGAACTTCAGGGCTCATGGGATTCTATCACCTCAGCTCTCAGATAACTAGGACTACAGGTATGCACTACCCTGCCTACCCACCTTTATTATTTTTAAATATTGTTTTAGAGATAGGGTCTTGCTGTGTTGCTCAGGCTGGTCTAAAATTCCTGGCCTCGCGTGATACTCCTACCTCGGCCTCTGAAAGTGCTGGGGTTATAGGCATAAGCCATCACCCCCCTTCTTTTTTCTGTTCTAAAATTAGAGCTTGGCTTTCTTTTGGCACAGCATTTATTGCCCCACTCCATCATCCTTTCCTCCATCCCTACTGCCTGCCTTACAGGAGGAAGCTTTACACACATTTAAACTATTTTCCCGGCCCCTGAACCCTTTGAGTTTTTTTTTTTTTTTTTTGAGACAGAGCCTCAAGCTGTCCCCCTGGGTAGAGTGCCGTGGCATCACAGCTCACAGCAACCTCCAACTCCTGGGCTCCAGCGAGTCTCCTGCCTCCGCCTCCCAAGTAGCTGGGACCACAGGCGCCCGCCACAACGCCCGGCTATTTTTTTTTTTTTGGTTGCAGCCGTCATTGTTGTTTGGCGGGTCCGGGCTGGGGATTCGAACCCGCCACCTTAGGTGTACGTGGCTGGCGCCTTAGCCGGTTGAGCTATAGGTGCCGAGCCGAACCCTTTGAGTTTTGACCCTTGATTTGGGACATTGAACGATCTGCAAAAGGAAAGGACACTTATAATCATTATCATTTTAGAGCCCTTCCTATGGACAGGAATGCACTCGATGTACTTTCCAGATATTATTTCATATGTTCTACAACTTTGTGAGGCTGAGAAAGATGAGCCCAGACCCACAGAGATGGCACATAGTGGGGGCAGGACTGTTCCCCAGAACCTTTATGGAGTAAAGCCACCACGACAGTACACGATACTGTGTGCTATTCTGAAACAGAATACACTCGGTTCTCTCATTTAAAATTTAAGAAAATAATCATAGAGGCTCTAACTCAACAGCAAACTATACCTGGACCTGAAATATAAAATCAAGAAAAGAGAAAAAAACAGATAAGCCCCAGAACATGCGAATGATGGTTCATTTGAAGCTTTTAAACTAACTGATCTTGGGTATCTGTGTGTATGTACTGTAATTTATTTTGGTAAAAACGTTTTTATTACACTAGATCCTGCATGGAAAATTTTGGTTCCCTGAGGATCATGCCAGCAGAGTACTGAAAATGCTAATTAGCAGCTATGTGCTCAAAACCAGAACAAGAAGGGGCAACAGAAAGCCAGCTACCTTGGGCAGCACCTGTGGCTCAGTGGGTAGGGCGCCAGCCCCATATACTGATGGTGGTGAGTTCAAACCCGGCCCTGGCCAAACTGCAACAAAAAATAGCCGAGCGCTGTGGGAGGTGCCTGTAGTCCCAGCTATTCCGGAGGCTGAGGCAAGAGAACTGCCTAAGCTCAGTGGAGGTGGCTGTGAGCTGTGATGCTATGCCACTCTACTGAGAGCGATAAAGTGAGTCTCTAAAACAAAAAAAAAAAAAAAAAGAAAGAAAGAAAAAGAAACCAGCTACCTCTTAAAAATTCCAGGCTAATCAATCCCAGGGACCATCTTACCCTCCCTGTGTGTTCCTAACAGAGAGCAAATGAAGGTGAGATAGTGGCCCCACAAACTACTGATCTTATGTCTTCCAGAGGGACCCCCTTTCTCCAATTCCCATGTTTATCGGGGCCTAGTGCTGTGCTGAAACCCTGAGCCACAGTCCCTACTCTCAAGGAGCTTAGAATCTAGAGGCAAATTCTTTCCTTTTATTTATTTTTTATTAAATCTTGCAAATTCTTTCCTTTTAAACTGCACTTACCCAGTGCCTGTAATCCTAGTACTCTTTGAGGCTGAGGCAAGTAGATCCCTTACGTTGAAGACCAGCCTGAGCAAGAGTGAGACCCTGTCTCTAAAAATAGCCAGGTGTTGTGCTGGGCACCTGTAATCCCAGCTACTCGGGAGGCTGAGGCAAGAGGATCACTTGAGCCCAAGAGTTTGAGGTTGCTGTGAGCTATGATGCCACAGCACTATACTGGAGTGACGAAGTGAGACTCTGTATCCAAAAAAAATTGTGTTTACCCAGAATTTCAAGTATTTGGGGCAATCATTTTCAAACATCAAATGTTTTCTAGACCACTGAGATTTTTGTCAAACAGAGGCAGACTGTATACTCCAATACCCAGATCTATGGACTGAATCTTGTCCTCTTCCCCCCAAATGGATATGTTGAAGCCTAAACCCTCCATGTGACTATATTGGAGACAGGGACTTTAAGGAAGATGAAATGAGGTCACAACCAGAATGGTGCCCATAAAGGAAAAGGAAAGATTCCAGAGCTCACTCTCGTGTGCGCGTATCAGGGAAAGGGCAGGTGACACAGCAAGAAGGCAGCCACCTGAAAGTGAGGAAAAGAGGTTCACCAGATCCCAACCATCCTGCCACCCTGACCCAGCCCCCAGAACCGTGAGAAAATGAATTTCTGTCGTTTAAGCCCCTAAATCTATTACATTTTGTTATGGCAGCCCAAGCTGACTCATACACAGGAAAACTTCCAGACCATATCACATTGATGAGAACCAAGCCTGCTCGTGGGCGGAGCTGGAGGAAGAGTCTCCCTGGGTGTGAGGTTGGTGGCCTCTAGTCCTTAGTGTTATCTTCTGGAGTTGCCAAGTGCATCTCCATCGAATAGGAAGTCCATGCCACAGGCAGCAAAACCTAGACGAAAAAGACAATTTATTAGACTTTTCCAATATGCATCAAAACTGGGATCCTTCAGCTAAGCAGGAGAAACTCTTTATAAGGAATGCTAAGATGGCTAGCAACCAGTAACTAATCAGCTAGCCTTCCCTAGTTACAGAGTCAGCGTCAGAGGAAAACAGGGAGGCGTACATGTAATCATTTCACATGCCAAGTTCGATACAGTCAGCCCTTGGTGAGTTGGGGGATTAGTTCTAGGACCTCCCACAGGTCATCACAATTCATGAATGTTCAGGTCTCTCAAATAAAATGGCATAATATTTGCTAATAACCTATCCATATCCTCACATGTATTATAAATCATCTCTAGATTACTTATAATACCTAAAAGAATGTAAATGCTATGTAAATAGTTGTTATACGATATTGTTTAGGGAAGGATGTTAAGAAAAACAGTCTCTGGCTCGGCGTCTGTGGCTCAAGTGGCTAAGGCGCCAGCCACATACACCTAAGGTGGGGGGGGTTTGAATTCAGCCTGGACCCGCCAAAACAACAATGACAGCTGCAACAAAAAATAGCCAGGCGTTGTGGCAGGTGCCTGTGGTCCCAGCTACTTGGGAGGCTGAGGCAGGAGACTCGCTTGAACCCAGGAGTTTGAGGTTGCTGTGAGCTGTGATGCCACAGCACTCTACCCAGGGGGATAGCTTGAGGCTCTGTCCCAAAAAAAAAAAGAAAAAGAAAAACAGTCTGTAATGCTAAGTACACATGTACTTTTCTGCATATTTTCAATCCACTGTTGGTTGAATCCATGGATGTGGAACCCACAGACACAGAGGACCCGCTGGGTTTATATAGGCCCAAGACAATAAAGCCTGATTCAGAATTATGTAAGATCAGAGAGAAATTGCATTAGTTATATACATTTACCAATCCTGGATTAAGACCTCAACTGCTGAAGAGAACCCAGTGTTCCTTAAAAATCTCTCACCATCATCTCCGATCCTCTTTCTGTTATCAATGAAATCATCAATAGGAAGCACAGATATCCACACACCCTGCACCCTAGTAAGTTCTCAATAAATATTTATTGGTAACGATGATTTGTTCATTTTGCTCCCCGAGTCGTCCTTGACCAATGCGAGCAAGAGCATTATTCATGTTGGAATTTAAGAATAAAATCCTCATGGGATTGAGCCTGGATGTCTCCATCACCAGAAGCTTTCCTAGAAAGTTTCAGGATCTTTTTGAAAAGATCTTTCACAGCTGCCAAATGCCAATAACCTTCAAGAACACATCTCCAGAATTTTGTGGCCACTGTAAAGAGGACTTTTGTGCTGAGGGTTATTAAAAAGAAACTTCTCTTCCTGTGACATCGCTAGTCCAACTGAAGACAAAGCAATTACATTCCTGCTAAGCAGATGAGCTGTTCCAGGCCCTGAGCATGCGGTGGGGAGAGACTGCTGGTCCCTGTGAGCAAAGCCTCCCAGTGACCCCATGGGTGACTGGAGTCACATACCACTGCTCCACCCGGAGGAGCAGCACTTCCACAGCTCTCTGGGAGCCATGTGTTACACGCGATGACATGCTGGTTCACTTAACATTACATTTTAAAGGGCAAGGGAAAAACTGGTAACGCAGTGCTGAGTATAAATGACAACGGGACAGGAGTAAATCTGGTGGTCTTGGCAGCTGGGGACCTGCTCCCTCTGCTCCTAATAGCAATAGTTAGGGCTTGGCCACCTAAGCCGTCATCTCCTGTTCCCCTGGACTCTCCCTTTACCTCATGCTCCATCCCTGATCTTTGCAAGAATATGCTGCCAACTTCTGTAAGACAGGGGCTAACGTGCAGGAGATGTATAGAAATCTCAGGTATAGTCAGAGACACGCAGATGCAAACTACACTAAGACACCATTCCTCAACCTTCAGATACACAGAGATACAATATTGAACAGCACGCTCTGTTGGCCATTCTGAGAGTTAATAGGCTTTTTTTTTTTTTTTTTTTTTTTGAAGACAAGGTCTCATTCTGTTGCCCAGGCTAGAGTATACCAGCACCATTATAGCTCACTCCAACCTCAAACTCCTGGGCTCCAGTGATCCTCCTGTTCAGCCCCCCAAGTAGCTGGGACTGCAGATATGTGACACCATGCCTAGCAAATTTTTATATTTTTTTATTAGGGACAGGGTCTTGTTCATGTTCAGGCTGGTCTCAAACTCCTGAACTCAAGTAATCCTTCCTCCTCAGCTTCCCACATAGCTGGGATTACACGGCCAGCCCAGCATTCTTTATATTGTTGGCAGGAATGCAACATGGGATAACTTCTATGAAGGGTAATAGGCAATGTCAGGCAAAATTATACATGTGTTTATCCTTTAACCCAGCACACACGTGTGTGGGGATTCTAGCTCCAAAGAAAAAGTAATGAGGCCTGGTGCCGTGGCTCACACCTATAATCCTAGCACTCTGGGAGGCCAATATGGGTGGATTGCTTGAACTTAGGAGTTTGAGACCAGCCTGAGCAAGAGACTGAGACCCTGTCTCTACTAAAAATAGAAAAACTAGCCAGCATCATGGTGGGAGCCTATAGTCCCAGTTACTCAGGAGGCTGAGGCAAGGGGATCACTTGAGCTTAAGTGTTTGAGGTTGTGTGAGCTATGATGATGCCACAGCACTCTATCCCACGGTGACAGAGTGAGATTCTGTAAGAAAAAGAGAGAGAGAGAGAGAGAGGAAGAAAGGAGAAAGAGAGAAAAAGAAAGAAAGAAAAAAGGAAGGGAGGAAGGGAGGGAGGAAAGAAAGAAAGGAAGGAAGGAAGGAAATTACCATGAGCAACAACCCTGGTTCCCACCTTCACCACGAAGCGGGGGACTCACCCCTGGGGTGAGGATGTTTTGGACAATGAAAGAAGTCCTTGGTCAGCCTGAAAACAGGGGCACTGTGGGTATTTCCCAGGTGGTACATCTGATATGCCAGGACAGTGGTTCTCAACCTTCCTAATGCCACGATGTATTTTCATTGTTACAAAGGGGTTGTGACCCAAAGGTTGAGAACCGCTGTGATCAGAGGTTAAAGAAGCGCAAAACTCTTCCGGCTGGTTTCTGCCTCCTGCGATTTCCATTATTTGGAAGCAAAAGGAATCAGGTAACTTCCCCACAGAAGAGACGCCATCTTAATTTTGGCAGACCCCAGAAGCACTTCTGTGATTGGCTAGGCCATGCATGCTCTGGCTCAGCAAACCCCTAAACTCAGTGTGCCAACCTCAGCCAGGGCCATGAGGGCCTTAACTGGCATGGACAGAGATCCACGACGCATTACGGCCCTTTACGCAAAGCCTTCACCTCTGTCTGTAGCATCACCCCATCTCCGCCTGGGCTGAGATATTCACTTCCCCTCCCCCGCCCCACTAGCCATGGGAACCCAGAACTGTCTGCACCAGACTCGGTGCATGCAATTATCTCATTTAGTCGCTGCTCTATAAAATGAGTACCTATCCCCATTATATAGAGGAAGAAACTGAGGCTCAGAGATGTGAAATAACCAGCTGGTAAGTGGAAGAACTCGCAAGTCTATGTGACCGTCTTCTTCACTGTGATGAAAGGTTTCCACGTATTTAAGACTCCTATTCCTAAGGTCTGAAATAAGGGGAACCCAGGCCAGCACATCCCAGCTAATTTAATGGGTTTCATCTAATAATCTCAATCCCTTCTGCTCTTAAATAGAAAACTGTCCTATGACTCTTCCAAGTATTTACCCTCCCAAGAGAGAAGCTAGCCTCTGATGCTTCCTCAATCCACCTTCAGAGTGCCTGGCACATCATTCCCCAGTAATTATAAACTACCTTCATTATCATCTGTTCACTGAATCATCTGTTTATTCTTTGCCAATGCCCTGCCATCCTCAGGGTACAGTAAGTTCTGTGCTGTCAGCAGCCCTAGTTATCATCTCCAGGTAGTCCAGCCAGAGACACAGAAGCAAATGGTCCAGCTCTACAGGTAGAGACCTATTCGAAGACCAGTTAGCAACCTGCCACGCCCTCTGCTGCCTGCCATTCCATAAAAATGATACCGCGAGCCACATCTCATCAAGAGGGTACTTGAGAAACACCTGTTCTACAAGGTTTTGAAGAGTTTTCAAGTAACCATTAATTGTGCTTCTATTCAGCAGTTGGAGAATCAGCCCAGGATGACAGAAAGTCAGGGTAGTGTTTGTTGTCCTGTGACTACTGCATTAATTTCAGATATTGATAGTGGGGCGGGCTTATGTGCACATTGTTTGCTTCTTAATTAGTTTAAGGAGCTTACCTCATGTCTAATCTCATTAATCATCAATCGGTAACTGGAGATAGTAATTTAGAAAGGACTTTTTTATGGTGTTTTGTTTTATTTTCCTAAAATGTCAGTTGGACAGGCAAGGAAATTTCCCCTCAGAGTCCTTGGAGATTGTTTTGAGCTGAAATAACTCACCACGGTTGGGTGAGCACTAAATGAAAAATAGCGTTATATGTCAAATTAATATTTTAGGGAAGAAAATGTGCAAACCCTCACTGGCATGTCGCTGTGATGTCAAGCATTAGCCACAAAACCACAGAGTGAAGACTGACAGGCCAAAGCCACATGTGGCCATCAGTTAGGAAACTGAAGTTCAAGAGTGGGAGAGAGATTAATGGGGAGTGGGTCTCTATTCATCAGATGTGGCAGACGAGAAGGGCAAGGGAAGGCACGAGTGAGGACAGTTTTAAATGGATTCATTCTGTTCATGCTGCCAGGTGAAGAGCAGTGGATTGAGGCTTAATAGAAACCGTAGCCGAAGACTTAACAAAAAAATGAGACACCATAGAAGGATGACAATGGAAGACAGAGCAACGTGACCAGAGCAGGTTATAAATCAAATGGACACTATTGTCCAACTTTTGAAAACTACATGAGAGAAAGAACACACACATGAATAAGTACCAGGATTTCTTAAACCTGGTTTTGCAATAGAATGTTCTGGAATTTTTTTAAATATACAGATCCCTTGGCCCTGTCCTTAAGAGATTCTGATTTATTAGATTTGGTTTGGTTGTTTGGTTTTGAGAGAGTCTCACTGTCACCTTGGGTATAGTGTCGTGGCATCATCACAGCTCACAGCAACCTTAAATTCTTGGGCACAAGTGATCCTCTTCCCTCAGCCTCCTGAGTACCTAGGACTACAGGTGCCCACCATGACACCTGGCTAATTTTTCTATTTTTAGTGGAGACAGGGTCTCTATCTTGCTCAGGCTGGTCTTGAGCTCCTGAGCTCAAGCAATCCACCCATCTTAGCCTCCCGGAATGCTAGGATTACAGGAAGGAGCCACTGTGCCTGGCCTTAGATTTGGTTTGAAGCCCAGGTATCTGTGTTTTTATAAGCTTTTCAGGTGGGGCTCAGCACCTAGGACGCCAGCCACATATACCTGAGCTGGCGGGTTCAAATCCAGCCCTGGCCTGCCAAACAACAACGACAACTATAACCAAAAAATAGCCAGGCGTTGTGGTGGGTGCCTGTGGTTCCAGCTACTTGGGAGGCTGAAGCAAGAGAATGACTTAAGCCCAAGAGTTTGAGGTTGCTGTAAGCTGTGACGCCACAGCTCTCTATCCAGGGCAATTGCTTGAGACTCTGTCTCAAAAAAAAAAAAAAAAAGAAAAGCTTTTCAGGTGGATCTATCAGATACATGAGGTCTGACAATTATGTTTGCAAACTTGCCACAGTGCACTTTCATTGGCACCACTGTACAAACAGCTAGGTAAGGTTCACAACTTTGGTATAAGACAGCTGTGTTTGTGCAAACCCGTGGCATTCACTATTATTGTTGCCTATTTTTGTGTGTTGTTGCAAGAATGTCAGAGCTTGAATTAGAGCAATGAACAAACATTAAATTTATTATTAAATTCGGCAAGTGTAGAAGTGAAATCAGGCACATGTTAGTCCAAGTTTATCAAGATAATGGCACGATAATGCCAGTGTACAAATGGCTTAGCTTTTCTGAAATAAGAGAAAGTATCATTGATGAAGAGAGGTCAGCACAGCTGGTGAGGAGAAGAACTGACAAAAGCATTGCAAAAATTTATCAAATTGTGTGTCAAAATCATCAGCTGATTGTGAGAAGCATAACAGACCAAGTAAACACTGATAGAAAAACAGTTAGAAAATCTTAACTGAAAATCTCGGCCAACAACTCATGGCTCTTACATCATGACAATGCACCAGCTCACACAACCCTGTCTGTGAGGGAATTTTTAGCCAGGAAACAACTGAATTACAACACTCTCCCTACTCACCTAATCTGGCCCCCAGTGACTTTTTTCTTTACCAAAAGATAAAGGAAATATTGAAAAGTAGACATTTTGATGACATTCAGAACATCAAGGGTAATACAATGAAAGCACTGATGGGGCAGTGCCCATACCTCAGTGGGCAGGGTGCCAACCATACACTGAGGATGGTGGGTTCAGACCCGGCCCAGGCCAGTTAAAACAACAACAAGGATTATTGCAACAAAAATATAGCTGGGCATTATGGCAGGAGCCTGTAGTCCCAGCTACTTGGGAGGCTGAGGCAAGGGAATCTCTTAAGCCCAAGAGTTGGAGGTTGCTGTGATCTGTGACACCACAGTACTCTACCAAGGACAACATAGTGAGACTCTGTCTAAAAAAAAAAAAAAAGAAAGAAAGAAAGAAAGAAAGAAAGAAAGAAAGAAAGCACTGATGGCCATTCTAAAAAAAGAGTTCCAAAAATGCTTTGAAGGATGAACTAGGTGTTAGTGCATCTCTTCCCAAGAAAAGTACTTCAAAGGTGATCATAGTGATATTTACAATGAGGTATGTAGCACTTTTTTCATCAGACCTCATGTGGCAAGGGAAAATCAAAGATAGCTCCAGGAAGTATTTCTGATTTTTTCCCTGTGGGTTTTCTCTATTTACATATAGAAATGTGAACACAGTTATATCTAATATCAGGAAAGATCATTAATGGGCTAGGCACAGCACTTCACAGCATAATCCTATCATTTGGGAAGTTGAGGTGGGAGGACTGCTTGAGCCTAGGAGTTCAAGACCAGACTGAGCAAGAGCAAGACCCTATCTCTACAAAAAATAGAGAAATGAGCCAGTTGTGGTAATGCACCCCTCTAGTCCCAGCTTCTCTGCAGGCTGAGGCAGGAGAATCACTTGAGTCCAGAAATTTGAGGTTGCAGTGAGCTTTGGTGAGGCCACTGTACTCTGGCCTGGGTGACAGAGTGAGATCCCATTTCCCTAAATAAGCAAAAGAATAAAACAAAACAAAAGTCATTAATAAAAATAACTGAATGTGTTAGGAGGAATAGTTCCAGGTAACAATAATCATAGTGACTGATATTTATTAAGTTCTTTTTTTTTTTTTTTTTGAGTTGGAGCCTCAAGCTGTCCCCCTGGGTAGAGTGCCGTGGCATCACAGCTCACAGCAACCTCCAACTCCTGGGCTCAAGTGAGTCCTGCCTCAGCCTCCTAAGTAGCTGGGACCACAGGCACCCGCCACAACGCCCGGCTATTTTTTGGTTACAGCCATCATTGTTGTTTGGTGGGCCAGCCTGGATTCGAACCCGCCACCTTAGGTGTATGTGGCTGGTGCCTTAGCCACTTGAGCCATAGGCGCCAAGCCTTATTAAGTGCTTCTTGAGTGTCACACATGGCTTTATTCATAATACCATTTAGCCCTTAAAATAACTGTGACATAGGTACCAGTATTGTAACTATGTTACAGATGGGGAAATCAGAGGCCAGAGCTTCTAGGTCAGACTACTGGAGAATGACACAGTATGAACATAAGGATTCTTACTTGAGAGCCTGAAGCTTGGCCGCCACATTCTACTTTGTTCCAGTGAAAAGGATAAATAAGGCACTTCCGGCTGGAAGAAGTCTGTGGTCCACTTGGACTCCCAGGTGCTTCCCTCCAGTCACATCGTGGCAGGTGCCCCGGTTCCTGGGCCTCCCCAGTGCCCACCTGGAGCTTCCCTGAGGTCATGGGAAGCGTCTTCCCTGCCTTTTCATCAGTGTCCCTTTCCTTCCCAAGTCTTCCCAGAGTTCGCTGCTACTTGCCTAGGAGGAAGAATTCTGTCACTATGCAAGCTGGAGAGAGGGGAAAAGAAAGAAATTGAACACCCCAGGATGCTGGCTGGCTATTAAGGGACACTATAAGCAAGGCTTTGAAAAAATTCTTAATTGGCTTTTTTATTGAAGTGGAGAATGAGTTTCTGTGAAATGCCCCGTGCCATTGTACATGAGGATAGGGATGTAAAATCTGCAGGGTTTTTGCCCGGGGAGAGGACAGAGCATTCATTGAGATTATTTCTCCTTTTCACAGATGGTGGTGCCAACTCATTAAAAGACGTCCTGAAAGAGAAAAGAAGGAGTTAACTCCCCGACCCAAACCACAGGTCTTCACTAGCGCAAAAGTAGATTGCGGATTTTAAAGACTTTTAAAAAATAGAGATTTAAATTCGTTCTCTGTCATAATGACGTCGCCAGGTAACACACAACATGTTTCATCACATTTGAATTTCAGGTTAACAAATAATGTTTTGGTAAAGTATATCCAAAATATTGTAGGGAATCTATTGATGCTAAAAAATTATTCATAGTTTATCTGAAATTCAAATTTATCTGGGAGGCTCGTATTTTCACTTGCTTGATTTGGAGGCCCTATTTCATGAGAAAAATGATTTATTTTCTCCCTGGAGATTGTTTTCTTTTCTCAGTGTCACCAGCTCAATGATTTGAAGAAGCAGAAGCCAGGAGATTAGTCCCAACCCATCCCTTCGTTCCAAACACCCACAGGGCCAGCTTCTTCGGTAGTCAACGAGTATAACATATTCCAAATGCACGCATGCATGCACGCCCGCCCCTACATTTTCCAATGCATGCACGCACACACTTTTACGTGCACGTGTGAAAATGTACACGTGCAGAGTGCAAATGGAGTTCTATTTCTCCTAATATCCTAAAATAAAAACCTCTCACTTTGCTCAGATTTTCATGGCTTTCCTAAAACATAATTTTCCTTTTTGGTCAATTCCAGTCTATTCAAGGGGAAATTCATCTCTCCACTTCCTTTCCATGCCTAGCTAAACACTCTGGCTTCCCACCGAGAGGGTTGGCAATACGATGTTACCCCTTGTATTTCAGAAAATTTGAATTCTTCTTCTCTTGCCATTGCATAAAACTGCCTGTTTGGGTAGAAAGGGAATGAAAGTTGTCTACAGGTCAGATAATGAAGGCAAATTTATAACAAGAAAAAGTACAGAGCTGAGAATTGAAAGCTTGAGCCTTATAGTAGTAAAAACATCTAAAAAGGAGAGAAGAAAAATCTTAAAGCATTCACAAGAAGCAGTATAGCACGGTGGCCAAATCATAACTCCAGTAGCCAGGCCGCTTGTGTGACTAGGTGGTGAAATTACTTAACCTCATCTGTAAAGTGGAAATAGCAACAATACCTGCCTGCTAGGGCTGTGGTGATAATTAAGTAGCTATATAAAAGACATAGCAGATTGTATCCAACACAGAGTTCGCTATTATAATCACCTTTAATTATCAGACACAGCAGTAGCCTCTTCACACTTATTGATATTAATTCACTCAATTGTGAAAACAGGCCTGTGAGATTTGTGGACATGAGGAAACTCAGACACAGAGAGGTTAAGAAACTGGCCCAAGGTCACACAATTGGCAAGCAGCAAGGCCAAGATTCAAGCATCAATCTCAGGATAAAGCCACCACTCTCTCAATTACCCAATGTTGAGATGATAAAAGTCGTATAAAACACAGGTGACAAGGGCAGCGCCTGTGGCTCAAAGGAGTAGGGTGCCAGCCCTATTTACCAGAGGTGGCAGGTTCAAACCCAGTCCAAGCCAAACAAACAAATAACAACAACAACAACAAAAATGCAAAAAACCACAAAAACCAAAAAACCACACACACACACACAGGTGACAAAGTGATGATTCTGTGGAAAGGGGTGCATCAGAAGTTTGCACTGGTACACTCCCGGGAGAAGGCAGGGCCCTTCGTTTCAGTTACAGACCTCACCCAAACATCTCCCAGACAGATGAGGACTTTACTTTCTTGTGACCCCTCCAAGGAAATCTCCAGGACATGGGAAATGTGGATCGTGGGCTCTGCCTGAGTCTCTGTCATTAAGCCACTGTAAGGTAGAGCTGGTAGGCCAACAGTGGGGCCTGGGAAGTGGGGGGATTCTGCAGCAGCCCCAGGACTCTGTCCTCGACTCTCTTCTCTGTTGACACACTCACCATTGATCATTTCATTCAGCCCCTTTGGTACCAGTTATAGGCTGATGATTCACAAATTTATGTTTCTAGCCCAGACTTTTCTCCTGACTCAGATCCACAACTGTCTACTCAGCACTTCCACTGGGTATCTAAGAAACATCTCAGTCTTAACAAGTCCAAACCTGATTTTATCCAAAAGACCTGCTTCACCTTCAGTGACCCCCTGGTTCACCATATGCAATTCCACTCTTCCAGTTGTGCAGACCTATGGACTTACAGTCACCTGTCTCTCTTCTCTCATGCCACCAACATCCAACCTGTCAGCTCATCCCATAGCTGCCACCTTCAAAATGCACCCAGAGTCAGACCACCCCTACCACCTCCCTACCTATCACCTTGTCTCACCAGGACAGTGCAGTAGAGCCCTGGTCTCCACACTGCCAGCCTGGCCTCCTGCCAAAGTCTATCCTTCCCATCATAGTCGAAGTGCTCCTGGGAAAACATAACATAGCTCACATAACTCTTCTGCTCAAGCTCCTCCAAAGCCTCCCATCTCAGAGGAAAGTCAAGGGCTTATAAGGTTTGCAAAGCCGCCCCATGACCTGCAGCCTTCTCTCAGCTCTCAGGATCTCACTTCCCACCACTATCCCCAGCACCAGCTGCACCAGCCCCGAGGCCTCCCTGGTCACCTTTGCACACACCAAGCACACTCTCGCATGGGGGCCTTTGCACTGCCTCTTCCTTCTCTTGGAAATACTCCCAATACAACGTCCTCATAGCTTACACACCAATGCTCACCAGTCTCTGCTCAAATCTCCCCCCAACAGAGACACCAGCCTGTCCACCTGCATGAAACAGCCACACGCCATCCTGTCTGGACAACTCCCTGTTTCTTTTCATAGCATTTATCAGTACTGGTGTGATCTATTCATTTATTTGCTTATTGTCTCTATCCTCTAGAAGGGAAGAGTTATGTGGACAGAGATTTGTCTGTCTGATTGACTGTTACATCCTCAGTGCCTGAAAAAACATGTATACACAGTAGGTGCCTCATAACTATTTGGCAAATGAATGAGCAGAAAGAGCCTTCTGGACATTCTCAGGTCAGCTGGTCAGAACAGCTGTGCTGATGGCTTTGGGTTCCCTCACAGAACATGGGCATTTCAGGAAGACTCTCCATTCTGCAATCTTGTTGATCTCAGAAGTCAAAATCTAGGATGATCCTACCACAGATGTTTTCTGGTTGTATTGCTTTTGTGTGTTTTTGTGAAGGTTTTGATCGGTTTGTGTGTGTGTGTGTGTGTGTGTGTGTGTTTTTTGACATGGCTTTGTTTGCTATTGGGTGTTTTTTTTGTTTGTTTTTTTTTTTTAGACAGAGTCTCGAGCTGTCGCCGTGGGTAGAGTGCTGTAACGTCACAGCTCACAGCAACCTCCAACTCTTGGGCTTAAGCGATTCTCTTGCCTCAGCCTCCCAAGCAGCTGGGACTACAGGTGCCCACCACAATGCCCAGCTAGGGTTTTGGGTTTTTGACATCAGTCTGTTGGCCGAGCTATAAGGCAGTGGACAATCAGCTCACTGCAGTTTTAAATTCCAGCCTCAGCCACCTGACTACAGATGCATCCCCCCACACCCAGGTATTTTTTTTTTTTTTTACTTTTTATAGAGTCAGGGTCTCATTATGTTGCCTAGGATGGGCTTGAACTCCTGGCCTCAAAAGATCCTCTTTCCTTGGTCTCCCAAAGTACTGGGATTACAGGTATGAGCCACCACACCCACCCTGCCTTTGTTTTTTGTATCTCTGCTTGGTTTGATTTGGCAGAAAAGGTTCATGGGCAAAGCAAGTGTGAGTCTCCCCGTGTGTCTTGGCTCCTCCCGTGCTCCTGGGGAAACATGTCTGGAGACATTACTCTGAAGGCTCCAAACCAACTAGCAAATGATGTAACTCTCATTGCTCGAGCAGAGAAAAAAACAAATCTATCCATCCTGACATCCACTTCCATGGAAACTCTAAATGAGTTCAAAAGGCCAGTACTGGCAATACCCTTCTCTTGTCAGTTCAGGGGATTGTGTTTGCAGAACATCCTGAGAAGGGGAGACCTTTCAAATGGAATGCACCAAAAAGGAAGCCTTCCAAAGCCCAGACTAACCACCCGCAGCAGCATCAACACAATTATTATTATGTGAGGTGTTTGCAATCAGACCCCTCAGCGCATGTGTTAGGAACCAAATTACACCAAGTACTCAGACTCTCAGGGTAGAATCCCTTTACCTCTCAGTTAAGCAAAGCTATTAGAGAAAAGCCTTATGGACTCATCCATCCTCTGCCTCCACAGCATCTCCTAACAGTCAAAATGGTGCTTCCACAACCCTGGAATGAACATTGAATATTCTAAGTGTCAAACCCTAAGACATGTGATATCTCCATATCTTTTCCTGAAGTATCCAGGAATATCCAATCAAAGGATCCAGGCGTATTAATAGGTAAATTAATACTTGTCTTCAGGATTATCATTAGCAAAATTGACCCTAGGCCATAATACCTATTAATGGGTCCCGGGTTTGAAGATTCATTTTCCAAACACATAAAGAATACAGTTGAGATGAACCTGGGCAACTTAGCAAGACCCCACTTCTAAAAAAGAAAAAAAAATTTTTTTAATTAGGCAGCTGTAGTATTCCTATACATACCTGTCCTCCCAGCTACTTGGGAGGCTGAGGAAGGAAGATCTCTTGAACCCAGGAGTTGGAGGCTGCAGTAAACTACGATCAAGCCACTGCACTCCAGTCTGAGCAAGAGTGGGACCCAGTTTCTAAATAAATAAATAAAAGGAGACAGCGCCCCCAGAGGAGGTGTTCAGATCTGTTTTTGACACTCAGATCAGCAATCCTTTAATATTCCTGAACATTCACCCAGCACAAATTTCTAGTTCATCTTTTAAATAAGATATGTATATGTATGAATACATCATATTTAATTTGTTGTCCATTTTTAGAACATCATTATTTTGTTAATAAAAACTCTGTCAAGTTAGAACAAGTCATTGACTATAAGATGTGTTCTGATCAGAGACGTTAAGTTGTAAAAAAAATTGTGCATCTTAGAATTATGTGTGTGTAAGGGGAAAAATGGAATTTCAAAAGCTATAAGTTATTTAGAGCAGTTTTAATATTTAATATTCTCACTATTCCTAAAATTAGGGGAAATGACTGTTATATTGTTAAAATGTTACCTAGAGAATTTTAATAGAAGTTTTTAAATTATTAACCATATGAGGCTATTTCCATTTTAGACTCTAGTGAACACACACCAACTTCTTGACGTGGAAATGAATGATCTAGTTGTGCTTCTTGCAAAAGGCTGTGCTGAATTCAGAGTTACCACCTCAGTCAGAGTGCAAAGGTGGCAAAATGGTTTTCTCCCTACGACTTCGCCTTCACTCGCTCATGACTGCCTTTGAACCTCTCGTCAGTGGTAACCTTCTAGGTTTATCACTGAATTCTCATTTGCAGAATCAGAGGGTGGAACTAGACTGATTTCAAGGGGCTCTTTCTGCTTTAACAATCAGCTTTATACAAATTGCACTTTGACTTTAAAAGTGTCAGAATCAGACAGCAAGTATTTAATGAGTGTATTGTAAAAAGATCATCAGCTTTGGGGAAGTGTTTATTTTGTGAGCAAGGCCCTGTGGCAATTGCTTTCCACACAGTATTTCATTTAATCCTTGAAGCAGCTCTGGAGGTGAACATTGTTCTTCCCATTTTATAGATGGAAAAGCTACAAATGAATGTCAAGAAGGGTCTTTTCCTTCTTACAGATTTATTAAGATATACTTCGCATACTCCACAGCTCACCTTTTGAAGTGTAAAATTCGATGGTTTTTAGTATATTCAAAGAGTTGTACAACCAGCAGAACAATCAATTCTGGAAACTTTTCATCACCCCCAAAAGAAACCCCTTATCTTTCAGCAATCACTCTGCATTCTCCGCTCTTCAGGCCCTGGCTAGCTCTATATTCTTACAGAGTTGCCTATTCTGGAAATTTCCTGTGAATGGAATAAAACCCATATGTGGTCTTTCCAAGTGGGGTCTTGAACCCAAGTCTTTCTTTTTTTAATTAAAAAAATTTTTTATTTCAAAATATTAAGGGAGTACAGGAGGAGGGGCGGAGCAAGATGGCTGAGTAGAAACCTCCAGAGATTGTTCCTCGGCACAAACACCAAATTCAACCACTATCCACGCAAGCAAGCATCTTCAGAAGAATAAGAAAACAGGTGAGCAATCATACTACTTGGTTTTAACATTATATCAAGGAAAGAAGTGCTGAAGAGAGTGGGAAAGACAGTCTCGCCCTGCCCATGACCTTCCTCCTCCCCACCCTGGCAGTGCCAGGTCAGCACACCGCGTGGAAAGAGAATCTGTGTCTGAGAGTGAAGTGACTGTGGGACTTTGTATTGAAAGCCAGGGGTGTCCTGGCACAGAGGAACACAGCACAGGGCAGAATTCTGCCAGTACCCACTCAGACCAGCCCGCCAAAGGGAAATCCTCCACCCTGAAACTGAGGCCCCTGTAGCCATACCACCAGCTGACGAAAAGCAGCCTGGCATCTGGACTAAATCTGTAAAGCAGGCAAGCCACAGAGGCTGCAGTCCTTGGGTGATTCCTGCAGCTGTGTTAGCATGAAGCCAGTGGATTTGGGTGCAGGTGACCCAGTATGACACTAGCAGCTATGGCCAAGCCAGGGCCTATGTCACACCTCCCCCAACTCCAGGAGGTGCAACGCAGGGAGTCTTCTTCCACTTGAGGAAAGGAAAGGGAAGAATTCAGGGGACTTTGTTTTGCAACTTGGGTACCAGGTTAGCCACAGTCAAATAAAGTAGCAAGCAGACTCCAAAGCCCCCGAGTCCGAGCCTTAGTTCCTGGCCCCACCCTGGGCCAGAAGGAAACACTGTCATGAAGGAAAGGACCCAGTCCTGGCAGGATTCACCGCCTGATGACCAGGGAGCCCTTGGGCTCAGGCTCAGAATGAATATCAGAGGTAGCCAGGCAAGAGGCACCATGGGCCTTGGGTGAGACTGGGATGGCTTTGGGGGTGACATGGTACTGGTGGCCACAATGGAGTGCTCGTGTCACTCCTCCCCCAGCTCCAGCAGCCCAGCACGGAGAGGGAAGAAAGAGAGTGAGAGACTGCCTGCCCATCTAGGAAATTCTCCTATATCTTAACCAAGTCCACTAAAGTGGTACCACCAGGAGTCTGAAGAGTCACTGCATTGCCGGGCTTAGGCACCCTCAGTGCTGATACAGCTGCAGTGACCACAGACTTAGATCGCATCACTTAATTTCCTTTGGCTATCTGGCAAGCCTTCTCAAGATGGACAGGTTCGAGTAAGCCCTGACTGGGAAGATTAAAATAAATACCTAACTCTTCAACGTCTGAACATCAACAAACATCCACAAGCATCAAGAACATTGAGGAAAAACATGACCTTACCAAATGAACTAAATAAATTATCAGGCTAGGCGCCTGTGGCTCAAGTGGCTAAGGTGCCAGCCACATACACCTAAGGTGGCAGGTTCAAATTCAGCCTGGGCCGGCCAAACAACAATGACCGCTGCAACAAAAAAATAGCCAGGTGTTGTGGCAGGCGCTTGTGGTCCCAGCTACTTGGGAGGCTGAGGCAGGAGACTCACTTGAGCCCAGGAGTTGGAAGTTGCTGTGAGCTGTGATACCACAACACCCTTCCCAGGGGGACAGCTTGAGGCTCTGTCTCAGAAAAAATAAATAAATAAATAAATTATAAAAAAAAAATAAAAATAAAAATAATCAGTGACCAGTCCTAGAGTGATGGTGATACGTGATCTTTCAGACAAAGAATTCAGAATAGTTGTCCTTCAAATTATACTACAGAGATGTAAAACCAAAACAGGATGTCATAAAAACAGGCACATAGACCAATCAGCCAGAATAGAGAACCCAGAAATATATTCACACATCTATAGAGAACTTATCTTTGACAAAGATGCCCAGAACATACGTGGGGAAAGGACACTCTCTTCAACAAACGGTGCTGGGAAAACTGGCTATCCATATGCAGAACAATGAAAGTAGACCCTTATCTCTTGCCATATATAAAAATCTAATCAAAAATGGATTAAAGACTTAAATCTAAGACCTGAAACTATGAAATTACTAGAAGACAGCTTTGGGTAAACACTTTAGGACATGGATCTGGACAGGACTTCTTAATATCCCCAAAACACAAGCAACCAAAGCAAAATTGGACAAATGGGATTACATCAAGCCTTTCTATGCTTGGCTTATTTTACTTAACGTGTTTTTCAGTTCCATCCGTGATGTAAATGGCAGGATTGTACAGGTATATAATATTCCACTGTGTATCTTATAAGGATAGTCAGTCTTCATAGTGAAATAATAGAAAAAGTATTAACTTTTAGTTTTTCTGTAAGGACTAAATCAATCTCTCTCTCTGGTTGCTTTCTTTCTCTTGCTAGCACCCCCACCCTCATGGATTTCTGTTTTCCCAAAGCACTGAGAAGCCCAGCAGATGAAAAGGAAATTAAATTCTTTCTCTTTCCATTTCACCAGCTCCTCTGGCTTTTAGAACCTGTTCCCATTCTGTGATTCCTGAGTGTCCTGAAGGAATGGAATATGTCTTCAACCTTGCAGGAAGAAAAAAGAAGACAGCATTCCTATTTATAATACCTTGTGAATTTGGCTATAATAACTTTTTTGTCCTCCCTTAAATTCAACTAACAGCTTGACCTCAACCCTCCCTCCTCCCCCCTCTCCCCCCTTCCTTCCTTCCCTTCCTTCCTTCCTTCGCCAGGATCTCTCCAGTCTCTCTTCTCTCCCTTCCCCCACTCTTTTTCTCTTTCTCACTCCTTCTCTTTTCTTTTTCTAAGATAAAATAAAATCAGCTCGGCACCTGTGGCTCAAGTGGCTAAGGTGCCAGCCATATACACCCAAGGTGGAGGGTTCGAATCCAGCCCAGGCCACCCAAACAACAATGACGGCTGCAACCCCCCCTCCAAAAAAAAAAAATAGCCAGGCATTGTGGTGGGTGGCCTGTGGTCCCAGCTACTTGGGAGGCTGAGTCAGGAGACTCGCTTGAGCCCAGGAGTTGGAGGTTGTTGTGAGCTATGATGGCATGGCACTCTACCCAGGGGGATAGCTTGAGGCTCCCGTCTCAAAAAAAAAAAAAAAGATAATATAAAATCTAAACTTGTATAACCTAATTTTGGTCCAGAGAAATTTTCTCACCCCGTGTAGAGCACCACCTACTGAGCTTTTTCCACTCTAACATATATGTACCACAAAATTTCTACCCATCATCCATTGATGGACACTTAGGTTGATTCCACAGCCCGGCTATTGTGACTGCAATAAACATGAGAGTGCAGATATCCTGTCTGTATACTGATTTCCCCTCCTTTGGATACACATATGCACACACAGGCTCAGCAGTGTTCTACTCTTAGTCTGAGGAACTTCCACGAATGTCCTCCATAGTGATTGCACTAATTTATTCATACATTGCTGCCAACAGTGAATGAGGATTCCCCTTTCTCCACATCCTCGCCAGTGTTCATTTTTCCCTGTCTTTTTGATAAAAGCCATTTTAACTGGGACAGTATGACAATATGATAATCTCATTGTAGTTTTGATTTGCCTTTTTCTGATGACTAATGATGAGCATCATTTCATATAATTGGCTATTTGTATATCTTCTTTTGATAAATGTCTATTCAGAACCTTTGTCCATTTTTAATTGGACAATTTGATTTTCTATTGAGTTGTTGAAGCTCCTTATATTAATATATTCTCCCCTCGTCAGATGGGTAGCCTGCCAATATTTTCTCCCATCCTGTGAGTTGTCTCTTCATGATGTTGATGATTTCCTTTGCTATGAAGAAGGTTTTTAGTTAAGTCCCATTTATTTTTGTTATTGCTGTGTTTGCCTTTAGGGTCTTAGTATAAATTCTTTTCCTATACATATGTTTAGAAGACTTTTACCTGTGTTTTCTTGTAGAATTTTTATGGTTTCATGCCTTATATTTACGTTTTTAATCAATATTGAATCAATTTTTGTATATAGTGAGAGATAGGGCTCCTGTTTCATTCTTCTGCATGTGGCTATCCAGTTTTCCCAGTTGCATTTATTGAATAGAGTGTCCTTTTCCCAGTGTATTTTTTTTTT
>NW_003852402.1:25021251-25034117 GCF_000181295.1 Otolemur garnettii | reverse complement strand
AGAGTCTCACTTTATCACCCTCAGTAGTGTGCCATGGCATCACAGCTCACAGCAGCCTCCAACTCCTGGGCTTAGGTGAGTCTCTTGCCTCAGTCTCCTGAGTAGCTGGGACTACAGGGGCTCACCAGAACGCCCAGCTATTTTTGTTGCAGCTTGGCTGGGCAGGGTGCAAACCTGCCACCCTCGGTATATGGGGCCAGCACCCTACCCAGTGAGCCACAGGTGCCGCCCCCCCAGTGTATGTTTTTATCTGCCTCATCATGCTATATGTTTTCATTTCTGGGTTGAACCCAAATCATTCTGATGGTAGTATTGTTCACTATACTGCTCCCCCAATGATAGGTGTTTAGAGATAAGGAAGATAAAGAAGAGCTTTTAGAGTTCTACAAGAAACAAAACCAGTAAAATATACAGAGAAATACTGAAAGAAAATTTTTATAAAGAATTGACTCATGCAATTATGGAGGCTGAATAGCCCCACAATCTGCTATCCATAAGCTGGAGAACCAGGAATGTTGGTGGTATAGTTCCAGTCCAAAACTGAATGCTCCATTGTGTAAAAGTCCCAGTCTTTGTCTAAAGGCCTGAGAACTGGGGAAGCCAACATCTGACGGCAGAATAAGGTGGATGTCCCAGGAAAACAGAAAAAATTCACCCTTCTTCCACATTTTTGTTCTATTCAGGACCTGGGAAGATTGAATAATGTCTACCTGTGTTGGTGAGGGCAACCTTCTTTATTCTGTCTACCTATTCAAATCTCTTCTGGAAACATATAAGCACAGCCACAAATAATACTTTACTAGCTCTCTGGGCATCCCTTAGCCCAATCAAGTTGACATATAAAATTAACCATCATGGGACTCATCCCTGCTTTTTTGAGAGAGGTATCCACTTGAAACAGCAGCAGAAAAAAAAAAAAGAAGAAAACAACAGCGGACAATATAACATGACATACAATTCACATTCAGAATCAGAGAACATGAAAATATAAAAAGACAAATCTCCTCTGCTCCCCTGTTCTGCTCAGGCTTTTCCTACTCTTCTCTGCCTTTTTGTGGTTGTTTAGAAAGTATATGGGGGACAGGTGAAACTTACCAGTCATTTAGCCACTCTGTTGATAACTCACTCAGGGGTTATAAGACAAAGTGAAAAGGGAAAAGCAGATAATTTTTCTTGCCATCTTTGGCCAAAGAGGGGGCATGTGTGGTCTTGTTTTTACACTGAATCTTAACACAATAGCCTGTTTCTCAATCATCTTGAAGTCACGGTTGGGCTTCTCTCCACCCTCTATACCCTTGGTGGAAATTTTAGCTAATATTCCTCGTCATAGTAGGGGTCAGACACCTTGCCTTGGTGTGTGCAAAGTCATAAGGCTTGGTGGCACCCTCACAGGGCACTGTACTGGATATAGTCTCCATCTGTCCCCCATCATGCTCTGCCTCCCCTCTACCTGCCCTGGACCCCCAAACCACTGATCCCTAGCACTGCATCACTCAGGCTCTCTTGCTCTCGGTTTAGACCCAAGAGGAGGAGAGGATGGGAAGAGTTAGAAAGCTGCTGAGAGTGCAAAATTAGTAGGGCATTGTACGGATTGAGGTTCTTAGTTGCCAACAGTAGGATTCACTCTGGCTGATTTAAATAGAAATATGTGAAAGGAACTACAGAGATCACAGATCTCTGGAAGGACCAGAGAACCGGGCTCAAATACTATCCAACCAGAAACAATGCAGCCAGAAAAAATACTCTCCCACAACACACAACAGTTTCATTGCACACCCCAGAGAAACCCAAGTGCTCTTAAGTATGTCATAAATATCAATCTAGCTGCAAGGGAGTCTAAGAATGTAGTCTTTAGCACTCCTGATAGAAAGGAGTTAGAACACATATTAAGCAAGTCAATGTATAGCATCCAGCACAAAAATTTCAGGGCTTCTCCTTTGCCTGTGGGTTTATTAATATGATCTGTGTTAAAAAGACAATGAGGTACAATGAAAAGAGAGTGGGTCATGAGTGAGATAGTTGTGGTTCTTTCTTTTCCTTGGACTCACCAAATTTGTTCCTATCTTAGGGTTACTGCATTCGTTCAGCTTTTACCTGGAATGCTCTGCCCCGTATCTTCTCATGGTTTACCCCTAATTGTCATTAAAATTACAGTATAAATGTTACCTCCTCTGGGAGATCTTCTTTGGCTAGCCCATCTACAGTGTCCCATTTAACCCCAGCATTCCATCATTCAACACTTTTTATTTTCTTTTCATTTTTTAATTTTATTTTATTCTTTGTTCATTCATTCATTCATTCTTGAGATAGAGTTGACCTGGGTAGAGTGCCATGGTGCCATAGCTCACAGCAACCTCAAACTCTTGGGCTCAAGAAATCCTCCTACCTCAGCCTCCTGAGTAGCTGGGACTACAGGTGTGTGCCACAACACATGGCTATTTTTTTTTTTTAGTAGAGATGGTATTACTCTTGCTCAGGCTGGTCTCAAACTCTAGAGCTGAGGCAATCCATCCATCTCAGTCTCCTAAAGTATTAGGATTACAGGCATGAGCCACCATGCCCAGGTTTATTTTCTTTTTAGCATTATTAGTCTTATTTCCCTGCTACTTTCTTGTTTTTTTGTTTGTTTATGGTCTGTTTTTCCCTCATCCAAAATAGAATGTGAATTCCATAAGAGAAGGGATTTGGCCTGTCTTCTTCACAACTACATTTCTGGAGCTCAGAAGAGTAGCTGATACATCCTAATAATAGCATTTCTTATATAATTACCACCTGCCAGATATTGCTTAATCCTCATGCCACTCTTTATGAAATAATTAATGTTATCATTGCCATTTTACAGAAGAGAAAATAGACACCCAGAGAGGGTAATAACTCGTCCCAGGCTAGACAGCAAGTAAGTTGTGGAGCTGGGATTCAAACCTAGGCAGTCTGGCTCCAGAGCCTGAGCTCTTAGCTGTGTCAGCGTGATGAATACAGCAGGTGCTCTTTGTGGATAAGGGAATGGACACCTGCGCTCCTCTCAGGGAACCCTTCTATTGCATTTCACATGGCGGATTATCAGTTATTCTGTGTCCTTCTTGGGCTTCTCATCTTTTTTTTTTTTTTTTTTTGAGACAGAGCCTCAAGCTGTCCCCCTGGGTAGAGTGCCGTGGCATTACAGCTCACAGCAACCTCCAACTCCTGGGCTCAAGCGAGTCTCCTGCCTCCACCTCCCAAGTAGCTGGGACCACAGGCGCCCGCCACAACGCCCGGCTATTTTTTGGTTGCAGCCGTCATTGTTGTTTGGCGGGCCCAGGCTGCATTTGAACCCGCCACCTTAGGTGTACGAGGCTGGCGCCTTAGCCGGTTGAGCTATAGGCGCCGAGCCTGAGCTTCTCATCTTTAACCCCTTCTTCCCCCTCCCTTTACACCCCGGTATTCTCCTGGCCTCTATCCACGTCAGCCTCTCTTCTTACCACACACTCTCCTTGGGTGATATTATTCAGTATCATGACTGAGCCACATTATATACTGATGAGTCCCAGCTCTGCCATAAATCCCCAGCAACGACTTTCCCAGAGCAATAGAATGAAATGTTCACAGCTTCCTGATATCACCACCTGAGGATTCTTTAGGCGTCCCTAACTTCACATGCAGTTGACTTAATTTGCTCTGTCCAGTCAGGTTGTTCCCAGATGGGCCGTGAAAAGAGTGCCATTTCATCTTCCCCCATTCAAACTTTGCCGCTTCTCCCAGGTCCCCCACCTCAGTCAATATCACAGCCATTTACCAGGCTGGTAGTTGTTTTAGGGTTTTCCGCCCTCTCCCCTTGGCCCACCTATGACTATGTCCTGTCCTGTGGCTTCTCCCTCTTAAATGGTCCTCCAATCCACCCCTCCCTCCCTATTCCTGCTCCAAGCAGGACTTTTGATACCTTTCCAAGGCAGTCTGATTACTGGCCCCAGCCCTGGTCTTGCCTCCCTCAAACCTGTTCTCTGAGTACCGCAGCACGATCTAACGAGGGTAGAAATCTCTTCGCTCTTTTCTAGCCTCTTCGGTGGCCCTGCCATTCATTTATTGCTTTCAGGATAAAGTTGCAGCCTGCTACAAGATCAACCTTCATGTAGCCCCTGCCCACATCTCCAAATTCAACATCAAACCCTTCCCTGCTCCCCACCTTTAGACAGAGCCAGTTCAGCTCATTCCCCCAGCAGTGCCTACACAGAGCCCTGTTTTTCTGCCACTGAAGGAGGAGCAGGGGAAGCCAGTCACCACTTCTCCCCTGTTTTAGTTTCTCCGTGAGGCTCAGCTGCAGTCCTGCCATTTGTTTCATCGCACACTCGGAGAGCTTGATCATTCAGACGCTTTCTGTGCTTCTGCTGGCACAAGTTGAAGTCTGTTATTTGGAACCAAAAGACTTTGAACAAATGCACTGATGAACTGGAAGAAAAGGCGTCTATTTACACGAGGTGATTTGCATGAGAGGAAGGAAGGAGCCTCTTCCTCTAGGAACAGTGAGATGGGACTGGGAAGGGTGGTCCCGCCAGCCTCGGGGATTTGAATCTGAACACTGTGGCAAGGGAAGCTGTAAACAGATCATGAAGCCTCAGCCTCACAAAGAACAGCCTGTCTGCACAAAGTGCCACACAGAGCAGGGCCTTCCCCTCCTCTGGGAGCGATGCAGCCCAGCCTGGGCACCTTTAAGGTTCCGGGTAACGTGAAACTGCTCTGGCATCTCCAGGGCTGGCTACCTGTGATGGCTGAAAGAGGCCTTCAGGGAACAGTGCTCAGGGCTACCCCAGGGGCACAGCAGTCTGGGTGGAGGAAATGCCCGTCCTCAACTGGCTCACTGGGCAAAGGATATCCGTGGGAGAAGCAGTCAGAGCATGGAAAGATGCCATCTATCACCTAATAATTGTCGTGGACACACTTGTTTGCCGTATACTCTCTGAGGACTTCCAAAAGTAACTGAATGAGACTTCAGAGGTGTACTTGAGGCTGTGAAACTCAAAGATGTTAGATTCAGCCAAGTGTGGGTTATCACCATCTTTCAATATAGTGATTTCAACCCACAGGCCAGGGAAGCCCTAAGCAATCTGGTTCATACCACTAGACTTACTTTGAAAAATGAAAAAGTAGGCTGGGAACAGTAGCTCATGCCTGTAATCCGAGCACTCTGGGAGGCCAAGGTGGGTGGATTGTTTGTGCTCAAGAGTTTGAGACCAGCCTGAGCAACAGTGAGACTCCATCTCTACTCAAAACAGAAAAATTAGCTGGGGCTTAAGGGAGGCACCTGTAGTCTCAGCTACTTAGGAGGCTGAGGCAGGAGGATTGCTTGAGCTCAGGAGTTTGAGGTTGCTGTGAGCTAGAGTGAGGCCATGGCACTCCAGTCTGGGTGACAGAGCAAGACTCTGTCTCAAAATAAAAAAAAAAAAGAAAAAGAAAAAATGAAAGAATAAAATAAACTATTAAAACTAAAAATGGAATTACATTTGGGAGTTTTATTCTTTCTTCAAAGTCTTCTCTATAGCTCACAAGATATTGATGACATGACATCTACTAAAAGTAGTTTGTAATTCAGCTTGCTGAGATTTTTCTTTTAATCCAGCAAAGTAGAATGGGAAAACAGAAAATTTACATTCCAGGGTCACAGGTCTGAAAGTCACATGATAAAATCATAGTGTCTCTGGGTAGTTAACTAAAGAGATCTTGCCCGTTTTCCTTCAGCTCACTCGGGAAAGAAGGAGGCAGACATTTTTATAAGCTTACTTTCAGTCTCACATTTCCCAGGGATTGCTTGACCCAATTGTGAAATGACACGTTTTCCACATTCTGTTTGGGATTAACCCAACTGAACACACGGCAGATCAATTCTCCCATGGAACAGACATCAATTTCATCTCTAAAGAAATTCAACTTGACACTTCCATACCCTTCATGCTCTTTAAGCTCTTTTCCATTCTTGGTAGTGATGAGATAACAACTTTTAAATTAAAGCTGATTAGTTATAAAATCTCCTTTTAGGACATCTCAACTAGGTTTATTTTTATGACAGTCTGGAGATATGAAACCCAGGACAAATATCTGACTATCTTTCAAGAAATCCCAAAGGTAGGCAAGACTTGGAATATGGGTGAAAGGTTACAGACACCCTATTCTCCTAGTAAATACGGATGTGGGGGTAACCTGGTTTTCTGCAGGAGCTGTAATGGGGGTCCTGGAGGTCAGTCCTGAGTCTATAAATATTGAGCGTCATCCAGCAGCCACAGCAGGGTTCCTTCTGGAAAAGTCCTAGGATGTTTTTGGACATTTGTGGTGTGGCTGGACATTCTTCTAGGCTGCTCCACTTCTGTATAACATCCAGACTTTGTTTCTTGGCGCTCCCCCAAATTCTAAGTAATACTGTTAATAAATTCCTACTGAAACTAGCTAGAGGTTATTCTTTTCCTGAAAGACGCCCCAAAGCATTGAGAATCTGGGATTCAATAGGTGACTTGATTGGATTCGAAAGTAGTAAAAATGGGATACAGGTAAAACATGACACCCAGTGGCAAAAAGTCACTAAAAATATGTTATAGACTTCAGTATAACATTGTTCCTGCCTCACTCTAAACTGAGGCATCAGCTCAGCACCCTAGCTCAATGGTTAGGGCACCGGCCACATGCACCAGAGCTGGTGGGTTCAAACCCAGCCCCGGCCTGCTAAACAATGACAACAATAACAAAAAAACATCCAGGTGTTGTGGTGGGTGCCTGTAGTCCCAGCCATTTGGGAAGCTGAGGCAAGAAAATCGCTTAAGCCCAAGAGTTTGAGGTTGCTGTGAGCTGTGATGCCATGACACTCTACTGAAGGTGACATAGTGACGCTTTGTCTCAAAAAATAAATAAATACAAATAAACTGAGGCATCAGCAGATTACATCTCAGGATGCCACAATCAGAGTGGGACCAACTCCCCTGGCTGCCACGCCTGTGCCGGGCAGGATTTATAACAGAAATGAGGGACAACTTGCTCTATGAATCCTGGGGTTCCCGTGAAATCAAGGACATAAAAAGCTGCAGATGCTGGTGTGGGTGTACAGAGAACACTTCTACACTGTTGATGGGATTGCAAACTAGTAAAGCCTGTTTGTAAAGAAGTATGGAGAATCCTCAAAGATCTAAAAGTAGGCCTTCTACTTGCTCCTGCAGTCCTATTACTAGGTATCTACCCAGAAGAAAAAACATCATTTTACCGAAAGGACATTTGTACGAGAATGTTTATCACAGCTCAGTTCACAATTGCTAAGTTGTGGAATCAACCCAAGTCCCCATGACACATGAATGGATTAATAAATTGTGGCATATATACACCATGGGATTCTAGACAGCCGTGAAAAAGACGGTGACTTTCCATCTTTTGTATTAACCTCAATGGAGCTGAAGAACATTCTTGGTAAAGTAACACAAGAATGGAAAAGTATTCCAAGTACTCAATTCTAACATGAAACCAACAGAAAAACAGCTACACCGAGCGGCACCTGTGGGTCAAAAGAGTAGGGCCCCATATGCCAGAGGTGGCAGGTTCAAACCCAGCCCTGGTCAAAAACTACAAAAAAAAGAAAAATAGCTACACACCCACAGAGAAGAAAAACACAATCAAATTCAAGGAGGGAGAGGGAGGAGAAAGGGGGAGAGGGACGGAGGGAGGGGGATTGGTGAGCTCTCACCTAACGGGCACAGTGCGAGGGTATACGGAACACCCCCTGGGTGGAGGGCTCAGCTACAACTTGGATTTTGCCAAATCAATTTTGCTGACAAATGCAAACAATGCCAACTAATCGCTTGGACCCTCATATTAATCTGAAATTTAAAAAAAAGATACAAAGAGGGGTCAGAGAAAAGATCTGGAGATGATTTTGAAAAGGCTTTTACTGTATGAACCTGCTCCCCTTAGGATGAGGGGCAGGGGTGCGGTCTCCCAACCCTAAGCCCAGTGAGGTTTTCAGGAGACCACTAGGAAAGCTTTGGAATGTGTCCCCTGCAGCTGGAAGACATGGAAGACTGGGACTAATAAGCAGGACAGCAAGAGCAGGCTGCAGACAGAAGCTCAGCGCCACCCAGAGCAGACATTAAGTGCTTTGGAGCTGCAGGGACCAGCAGGGGGCTGGGATCAGCGGGATCAGCGGGCACAGCCAGGGTATGTGGAGGTAAAGGAGGAAGGAGACACTCTAGGACCACATGCAGTCACACAGGAGAGAGCCGGGGGTCCTGGCCAACAGATCCTCTTAGAAGGACCTCAGCAGGAAGAAGCTGGGTGTGTTCGGCTGGATACCCAGACGCTGAGGAAAGAATTGAAAGATACAACCTGGAATGGCAATACAGCCATATGAGTCCAGAGAAGGCAGGAGAGCAGCCTGCAGCGAACCTCTAGAATTCCTGTACAAGAGCCAGGAGAGAAAAAATTCAGCTTGAGCCATCCTGCTGGCCCCTGGGGGCTCCCGGCTTTAATCATCTGCAAGGCCCAGAGAGCACGAAGCTTCCAGATCAAGCCATAACTCACTCGCCCGTCTTTCCTCTCATCTCTACCTACCATCAATCCCGGGAGAGAAAGAAATGACAGCGAGCAGGCGGGGTGAAAGTGAGCAGGGCGAGAAAGAGAAGCCACAGAAAGGGTCAGAGGTTCCATCCCGAGTTAGTGGACGGTCATCGTCTCCTCCCAACCTCTCGATGAAGTTTAAAGACTTGGTGGGAAACAAACACAGCATTGCATTTTGATTACATCATGAGTGGTGCTCACAGAAGTCCGTGTCACCCAGAGGCAAAACACCAAAATCGTCACCTACGGTCACACAGAATGAAGTGCCTAGCGAAAGGCAGGCACTGGTGAACTGCCGAGTGGGGATTACAAAGGCCACGAGGTGAACAGTTCCATCTAACTGCACCAGAGAGCTTAAAGAAAAAAATGACAGGTTCGGGGATTGAAATTCTCTCTTCGCACCACGGTCAGTGAATGAGAAAGTTTCTGTGACTTCCCTAAAATACCTTTTTAGCTCATGCAGGCACAAGGCTAATGAAGCTGAAAATTAGAGGCAGAGATGGATCCTGAAGGCTGATAAATTATAAAACAGAAAGAAGTCGCAGTCCTGCTGGGTCTAAACTTGGTCTTGCCCTGAGTACTGGCACAGAGAGATTTTGGAGGTATCAGATAACCCAAAAAATCTCAAACTCCAGAACTCATGGGGCCTCCTGGGCTGACAAAATGGGAGCGGCCCTTCCCTCCATTTGCATAGGCTGGTCCTCTCTTGTTCAAAGACACTGCAAGGAGGATGTCCTGATGGCCCACCCTACCTCTGATCACTGACTCCAGACCCACTAGAGTCAGATCCTAGCATGTCCTGAAATCAAAATCAAATCTGGGAAGAGAAAATGTACACACCAAAAGAATAGCAAGATTATGGGAAAGTAGGATTGCCAGGAAGAGAAAAATGTAATTTTAGGCTGGGCAAAGTTCATCTTATAGGTGCCCTCACCAAACATTCTGGATTCAATGTGCTCAATTAAATAAGTGAAAGAGTTTTAAACTTCCTGTTGTCTAAAACTGAGTCATGAGGGTGGCCGGTGCAGGGAAAGCTCAAAAGTCACACATTGTCTGATGTGACGTGGAGAAAGGAACCCGAAGCCTTAGGAGACAGGAACATTTGAGCAGATTTATAACAGCTGATGTACTCACCGCCCTCCAGAAGCAGCACACACAGTCCAGAGGAATTATTAGCATCTTGAAATGTGCCTGCCCTCTGTAGGCCAGGAATGAGAGTGGGAGAGGCTTTCATGGAAAAAAGGCTTCCTTGAGGGGCAAATGTCAGCTTTAACTTCAGAGGCAAGTGCACTGTGATTTCTGAAAAAGAGTAGAAGGCTTAGATGTGATTGTCAGAAGGATTTGACTCTCAGGGATATCTGAGGGGAGCTGATAGGTCTTGGGACCTTTAGGGCTGACACACATGGGCACTGAACTCTGACTTAATTTGTGTAACAATCAAATCCAAGTCTGGGAAAACAGGGTACTAACTCATCACAAGGAGGGAAGAGTCTAGTCTCAGTTCCCAGACTTGAGTCACTTTCCAAACCCAGAGGCCCTGGAATAAAAGGGACACCAGATGCTCTTGGGGACAACCCTGCAGTGCCACCACAAGTGTGTAGTGATGTCGTCTTCCTGTCCTTTAATAAAGGTACTTGGAACTATTTACCAGAACAACTGGGTCCTGGGGAAAGGGATTTAGAGAACTTTCAGGATTATTACTAGCACCTCCTGGCTGATGCTACTCCCTGGAGGCCCCAGATGCCATCAGTAGTTCCCTGGTACGTGTGTGGAATTGTACAGAAGACAAGTGATGGTGTGGCTCCCTCACAGCAATAACAGTGGGTCCTTGAACCTAAGGAAGAGTGAAGAGGAAATTTCTGAAACTGTCCCTCCTTATTAAGAAAGCAAATGCTGGTGGGGCGTGGTGGTTCATGCCTATAATCTTAGCACTCTGGGAGGCCGAGGCAGGTGGATTGCTTGAGTTCATGAATTCAAGACCAGACTAAGCAAGAGCGAGACCCCATCTTCACTAAAAATAAAAAAACTAGCCTGGCCTGGTGGTACACACTTGTAGTCCCAGCTCCTCGGGAGGCTGAAGCAAGAGGACTGCTCAAACCCAAGAGTTTGAGGTTGCTGTAAGCTATAATGCTATGGCACGCTCCCCAAGGTGACAGAATGAGACTCTTGTCTCAAAACAAAAAAGAAACCAAATGCTTCATATATATTGATTCATTTCATTTTCACAGTGATTCTATGATATGGGATCATCATCATTTATAGATGGAGAAACTGAGGCACAGAGAAGGTAAACACTTTGCCCCAGTTTACATAGCTAGAGAGTGATACAAATACAGTCAGAGTCTAGGGGCCACACACCAGTTGAATCCTCATTCGGCTGAGAGGCTTTCTACAGACCGAAGGAACATGGACTGGGTGGTGGAGGAAGAATGTCACAAACACCAGTTGTGCCCTTGAGAATATTGTAGAAACAAGGACTGGAGCAGCTATTCATCCTGAGCAGTCCTGTAAAGTGGTTAAGTGCGTGGAATTTAGTGTCAGTCTGCGTGGTTCCAATCCCAGATTTACTGCTGACGATATGAAAGAGTTTGTTAACTTCTCTTTGGTTCCATTTCCCCAAAGGTTTTTTTAAAAAAAAAAAAAGGATGGTGATAGTCCTTATCTAGTAGGCTTATGATGAACGCTAAATGAATTCACCTCCTCCATAGCGTGGTGGTGAGTAAAAATAAATAAATAAATAAACATGCATGGGAAGTACCTGGAAGAGCGTGTTTGCTATTGTTATCTGCCTGGCTGTATCCAGTATATTTTTGTGTAGTTAACTGATTTTCTATTTAATTTCCTGCAGGGTTTTTTTCCTACTATTTTACGTAGTCTGTATTAATGACGGTTAACCTTACAACTTCACCCAAGGGTTAAAGAATAACAAGATGGTTTTGTTACTAAACTTGAGGAGGAATGATCGTCACTCAGAAGTCCTGGACGTGGAGAGAGATTCCGAAGCTGCTGAGAATTTAAGTCTCTGCTGTTTGGGGGAGATGGTGAGCACATTTCCATTTTCAGATGGGATGATGGCATTATCTCAGGCTACAGGAAGGGGCATGGCTTAAAGGTAGATTTTTCTGTGGATCCTCAAAAAAAAAAAAGACTATGGTGAATGTTCATTGTTGAGTAATAGTCACTTCCAGTTATCTCATCAGTTCTAAAACTGGTTACTGATCCTAATGCCGGTGGTAGTACCAAAGTGTAGAGCTTGTAAAATAAGTATTTGTTTAACGTTAACCATCTCCCGAGAGTGCAAGCTCCATCAAAGTTCCCCATGGTGTACCCAGAGCTCCTGCAGTGCCCGGCACAGCAATTCTCTCACTGAATATGAGAATAAAGGACTCACTTATTTTGAATATGGTAATTATACTAGTTACCTATTGCTGGATAACATATTACTACAATTTTAGCAGCTTAGAACAATAACATATTTTATTAATTTTATATTTTTGAGACAGTCTCACTCTGTCGCCCTGGATAGATGTTGTGGTATCATAGCTCACAGCGATGGGCTCAAACTCCTGGGCTCAAGCGATCCTCTTCCCTTAGCCCCCCAAGTAACTGAGTCTACAGGTGCCTGCCACAACACCTGGCTAGTTTTTCTTATTTTTAAAGGAGACAGTGTATCACTTTCGCTCAGGCTGGTCTCGAACTCCTGAGCACAAGCAATCCACCTGCCTCGACTTCCCAAAGTGCTAGGATTACAAGCGTGAATCACCATGTCCAGCCAACACTCATTTATTACCTACCAGTTTCTGTGGATGAAAAGTCCAGGCATAGGTTGGTTGGGTCATCTGAAAGCTACAATCTATCACAGTCCTGACCAGGGCTGCAGTCTCAGCTCACATGATTGTCAGAATTCAGCTCTCTGTGGGGTGGTGGATTGAGAGCTTCAGTGCCTCAGGGCTGCCAGTGAGAGGTCACCATCAGTCCCTGCCATGTGGGCCTCTCTACAGGGCAGCTCAGAGCACGGCAGCTGGCGTCATCACAGACAGCAAGGAAGACTGTGTTAGCAAGAAGGACATTACAGCTTTCTGTGATATACTGATGTGCACATACCACATACATCTCATCACCAGTTGGTTAGAAGATAGTCACAGGTCCCATCCATACTCAAGAGGACAGAATGACACAAGAATACATGTGCCAGGAGGCAGGGATTATTGGGGCCACTTAAGAGTCTGTCTGCCGGCTCAGCGCCTATAGCTCAACCGGCTAAGGCGCCAGCCACGTACACCTAAGGTGGCGGGTTCGAATCCCCA
>NW_003852402.1:25002679-25020244 GCF_000181295.1 Otolemur garnettii | reverse complement strand
TGAGCCCAGGAGTTGGAGGTTGCTGTAAGCGTGATGCCATGGCACTCTACCCAGGGCGATAGCTTGAGGCTCCATCTCAAAAAAAAAAAAAAAAAGATTAGGAACCCTATCATATTTTTAGAAAACTATTTGAAAAAAATTACAGCAAAATATATTATTTTTTTTCATTCTGAGAAAGTTATCTAGATGCAAAACATCCAAAATAATCTAAATTTAAATAAGAGAAAAAATAATGTAGTTTCATAATTTTATTTTTACTATTTACTATAAATTTTGGTCTCTTGTAAGTGGTGCCTGGGTTCAGATCCTAGCAAAGTCAGTTACTGGTTGACAAGTTGCTTAACTTTTCTGTACCTCAGTTTACACATCTCTAAAATGAAATACCAATAACAACAGTGTCCATAGCACTTACCACCTTCATTTGACTCCAGCAAAAACCCTGTGAAGTCAGTGTTGGGGCCTTTGATAGAGCAATTTGTTAGGATAAGGTGACCTGATGTCCCATTTTTGGCTCTGAAACATTGGGCCTTGGTATTATAAACCAGAGTGACCAAATAATTAGGGAAGCTCGGGGGTATCTTTGAGTTTAGGATAACCTCCTCATGCAAATCTAACTGGTTTTGGAAAAAGTCTCCATAACACGATTCCACCAAAAACAGAGAACAAGTTAAATAACACACTGCTCACAAGCTACAAGAACACACAAGTAATTTTACTGAGATCAGAAGCTAGGAAGTGGTGGATTCAAAACCAGCCGTAAGTAACTCCAGAGCCCACACTGATGCTTTTTTCTGTGTACTTCTCTTTGGACTAGAAGAGCAGCAGCTGGGAGGAGAGGCCCGGGCTGGGAGAAATATAATAGCAATCAGAAAATAAGGGGTCAGGTCAGAGCCCAAGAAAATCAGCAGCCTCGCTTTCTCTCTGTCTCACCTTTCTTTCAACTAACCCTTTCATTCCTTAACTCTCCCCTGCTCCCAGATCCATCTCTCGTGTCCCTCCACGGTGCTACTTAAGGTTTTGGAATAGTATCTTAAGCTCTTAGAAAAAGAGAAATGATACAAAGCAAATAAATAAAAATTGAACTATCTTGCAGCTGTTTTCTTTCAATAGAGAAGGAACCCAAAGCAAGACCCAGGAGGGTTCAGGTTCATTTTCAAAACACAAAGCATACAGTGTTCATTTTTAATAAGCCAGCAGAGCAAGACAGAATTCCAAGGGCCTCAAGAAAGGGCTACTGTCCACAGATCAGTAACACAAACGTAAGCAGCTGGGTCCATAGAGGTGCAAACACAAGAGACCCAGCTGCTGCTTGGGGCCAGAAAGGTGCTTTGCAACTCTGGATTCTGGTGGCCCCTGTGGCTCAAGGAATAAGGCGCTGACCCCATATACCGGAGGTGGCGGGTTCAAACCTGGCCCTGTCCAAAAACTGCACCAAAAAAGAATCTGAAAGTCTGGATTCTGGCATGAACCTGGCCCTCCCACTTCAAGCAAGCCACGGTGTCTCTGCTTCTTAAGATGTGAAGCAGAAAATAACCAAAATCCATAGTGGCCAAACTTGGAAAAAAAAACAAAACGGTAGTATCCAAGTAGTATTTCCTTTGGAAAATAATAACCGTAGGAAAGGAAGTATTATTCTCTACTTGGTGCTGCGTAGAGTCTGAAGAATATAACATTTCTGTCACTGTGGAAATTGTGATTCAGCTTTGACTGAAACTAAAAAACTACAAGCAGCATACACGTCCTGTGCGGTATTTAATAGTAAAGTTTGGAAGAGGATAATCTCCTTGACAGAAGTACAGGGAGCATTCAAAATTGGAAGGTTGTGTTTCTTCCCAGTAAAATAAGAAAAGGAAATTAGAGAATATTTATGCCCCCAGAAAGCTCAGTAAAACAAGGAACAAGAAATACTATCTAGGTATGTCAAAGATCTTAAGTTCAAATACATTCTTATCACTCAGAACCCCGGTCACTAGTTTTAATATTTAAGGGCAAAAAAATCTCTCCAACATTTTATAGTTAATTATTTATTACACATGTATTTAAACTCTCTAAAATATAGCCTTGGACATGGAGTCTATCATGTCTAAAAAGTTTGTAAAAAACAAAAATAAAGTTTGTAAAACGGGCGGCACCTGTGGCTCAGTGGGTAGGGCGCTGGCCCCACATACCAAGGGTGGTGGGTTTAAACCCAGCCCCGGCCAAACTGCAACAACAACAAAAAAAATAGCTGGGTGTTGTGGCGGGCACCTGTAGTCCCAGGTACTCGGGAGGCTGCGGCAAGAGAATCGCCTAAGCCCAGGAGCTGAAGGTTGCTGTGAGCTGTGACGCCACGGCACTCTACCAAGGGTGATAGAGTGAGACTCTGTCTCTACAAAAATAATAATAATAAATAAATAAATACAAAGTTTGTAAAACATGTTTGTTATACGTAGTAGAATGTGAGTGGTAGGAAATTAGATTTACTCACTGTCTTGGGTCATGTTCACTAGAAGCAGGGGCTGGAGCTCATGGGGTTGATGGAAGGAGAGAGAGGGAAGGAGCTTGGAGAGCTTCAGCCTGATCTCATAGGTGGCTCTGGAGCAGCAATTACATCTCAACCTTGGTCCCACCTTGGAGTAAGGGGGCCAGCCTCCATGGCTGGCTACTAGTTACAGCTGGGAGTAGAGTAATTGCCTAGGTGGGGCGGCTCTTTTTGGGCTGAAGTCTCTGTAGAAGAGGAAAGCTGTGAATGCTTAGCAGCCCAAATTCACAGCACCTGTGGACTGGTGCACCAGAGATGGTGGTCAGGAAGAAGCTAGGGATAGAGCCAAAGTGGACAGAGGGCCAGAATGATGCCCAAGAGAGTGGGAGGTCATGGGAAGGGAGGCCCTGAAATAACAAAAGGGGTCCATGAAA
This sequence comes from Otolemur garnettii, assembly GCF_000181295.1. NCBI lineage: Eukaryota > Metazoa > Chordata > Mammalia > Primates > Galagidae > Otolemur > Otolemur garnettii. The sequence goes on along the minus strand of NW_003852402.1, from coordinate 25,017,349 downwards.
GGAAGCTCAGACGGCACAAAAGATGAGATCTGGATCCTTTCCAAACTTTAGTTTCCATGGAATTGAGCTGTCTCACGTCCACAGAGCTGTGGGAGACTCACAGCAGGTGCCCATTCCTACCTGAAACGGGGCCCTTGGAATAGGCCTCGAGCCTTTGCTGCACTCAGGCAAGGCTCGCTCTCATGTTTCCATTTCACACGTGGGTAGCACAGCGAGATGAAAAGAGGAAAGACACTGGGACATTGGAGCCCATCTGGGAGATGAATCCTGCCTCTTCTACTTACTGGCTTAGGAGTTACTTAGCTACCTTGAGAGACAATTTACTTGTCTATAGAATGGGTTAGTATTAATTTATGAAGGTAACACCAAATACCATGGTATTCCCTATTAGATAAGTAAGTGTTATGGATTGGATGTTTGCATCCCCCTCCAGAATTCATATATTGAAATACTAACCCTAATATGATGGGGTTTGTGAGACCCCAGTGTGAGGCCTTTGCAAAGTGATTAGGTTATGTGGGTGGAGCCCTCATGAACTGGATTAGTGCCCTGATAAAAAAAGGCCCCAGAGAGCTCTCACCCCCTTTCTGCCTTGTAAGGACATAACATGAAGTTGGCGGTCTGCCGCCTAGAAAAGATCCTCATCAGAAAGAATTCGATTGCGCTGGAGCCTTAATCTTGGACTTCCAGTCTTCAGAACTGTGAGAAATACATTTTTGTTGTTTATAAGCCAAGTAGCCAATGGGACTCTGTTAGAACAGCCAGAGCTGATTGCAGTAGTAGATAATACCAACCCAAAGTGACATTTTCCATGGACGTTTGTTTCCTTCCCTCATTCATAATTCCAGTCCCGCACTCTGCCTACCCGGAGGTAAGCAGAAATTGCTGTCTCAGTCATTCTGCTCCCTGAATTTGAGACATTAGGGTCAGCACCTTCTTCTTTTCGGCCAGCTCTGTAAGAAGTTGCAGCCTTTATTTTCTTACTGTCCTGCCTCTGAGGTGCCCTAAGGCCTTGGCAGATTCTGTGGGTGGGGCTGAAAAACAGTTTCTATTTTACTGAGAGAGGCTGGAACACAACGCATGATCAGTAGTTTAAAAAAAAAAAAAAAGATAAATTCCTAATTTTCTTTCTTTCCTACAGTTCATCCCACTGTTTAAATTGCTGTCCTGGAAACCAGATGAGAGCAGCCCGCAATCAGGGACCATTGCTGGTGCACAAGGACTGATTGGCAGCTGCTGGCTGGAAGCAGATTTTTCAGTCATCACATCTGAACGCCTCTCAAAATGCCTCTCCCACCCCAATGACGACACTTTCAGCTGAAAAGTCAATTCATTCTGAAATAATTGCCAAGCGCCAGGCGTGCCCAGCCTATGGATGGGAGCGACTGACGTACTTCCTCTGATTTATGTCTCTCCCTTTGAGAAAATGCTCATTGCTAAATAATGTTAACCTCTTAGGTCACCCTCTATTTTTAGCCTGTGAGTGAGGGATGAATCAGATTATAATCTGACAAGGTGCTGAAAAGATGTATTAGAGTCAAATTAAATGATGGCGCCTCAGACATCACACACATTTTTGAAGAATAGGGTCAGGATGCATTATCCCGGCCCAATTTCAATCCTTACTCATTCACTGTAACCTAATTTTTTTTTCTTAAAAAGGACCCATCTTATGTCATAAGGTCGAATAAGACTCTAAGATTAAATAAGTCTCCTCCAATTTTAATCAAGCCTCCTAGACCCAGGCAACTTATTCCAAAAGCCAAAAATAGAAATGATGTCTCTGGAATATTGTTACTATGTTATAATGATGATCATCGTAATGATGATGACACGAAATAATCCTAATTGTAATGATGATGATGAGAAGTAACACTCTTATCCATATTACTACATACATGGATGCCTACTTGGGGCAGGCACAGCCTGGGGCACTGAGGGGACAGTGGTGAACAAAGCACCATCTAATTCTTACATTTGTGAGGCTAGTTTCGTGAGGAGATAGGTGGTAATCAACCACATAAATAAATACATGGCTAGGTGCCAGCGTGGACGCTGTTATTCAATCTCTCTTTCTGTCTCTCTTTCAATCCACACCTTAGCTTTGCTGTCTTTTCTTTGGCTCCCTCTTCCAGCAGGTTCTATGTGACTAGGAAGTCCTTTGACTGCTATAGCACTCATAAATGACCATCTCAGAGGGACGACTGTCCCCAGAGTTGAATGGCCTGACGCAGATTGCATCCCTGTTCCTGAACCCATCATGAAGACCTGGGGAATAAATGACCTGAGTGGGCAGGCCAGGTCACCTGTGCACTGGTAAGGGGGCAGAGGACAGCAAGGGCTCTATTAGTGCCCTGGCACTATATAGCCAAGCAGAGTTCCCATGGCACAGGACAGGGTGGTTTCCCCAAAAAAAGATGGTGGACCAGAGAATGTTTGTCCATCAACGCGTCAGAGGGTTGACGGGTAATGTCAGTCAAATCAAAGAAGAAAAGAAGTAGCATTGTAAGTGATGCTGTTTCTGTGTTCCTTCCACTCTTCTGAGGGTCCAGAGCTGAGCCACGTAGGGTGGTAGAAAGAGAGAGGCCTTCAGAACAAGGTAGACACGGGCCCAAATCCTGCCCATCACTACTTAGTGGCTATATGGCCTTGGACGAGTCATCTAAGCCTCTCTAAAACAGTTTTCTCACTGGTAGCAAGGGGATAATAATTCCACCCCAAGGACTGTTGGGAAGATTAATTGATAGAATATAAACAAAGGAGTACAGTGCCAGGAGCACTGAAGGTGCCTGATGGACAGTGGGTGTTCAGAAATCTCCCTGAGTCCTGAAGGCTGAGAGAGGAATTGCTGTAAAAAAAAAATAATAAAAAATAAAAAAAATACATATATATATAGAGAGAGAGAGAGACAGAGAGTTCTAGACAGCAGGAACAGCAAGTGCAAAGAACCTGAGGCAAGAAAGAAGTGGATGTGTTCAGGGAACAGAGTGAAGGAGATTAAGCCAGAATAGTGAGATTAAAGAGGTAGGGGGCAGTGCCTGTGGCTCAGTGAGTAGGGCGCTGGCCCCATATAACGGGTTCAAACCCAGCCCCAGCCAAACTGCAATAAAAAAAGTAGCTGGGCGTTGTGGCAGGCATCTGTAGTCCCAGCTACTTGGGAAGCTGAGGCAAGAGACTCAAGTAAGCCCAAGAGCTGGAGGTTGCTGTGAGCTGTGACGCCATACTACTCTACCGAGGGCGATAAGTGAGACTCTGTCTCTAAAAAAAAAAAAAGAGGTAGGTAGAAAACTGATCACAAAAGGTCTTCCAAGGCAGAGTAAGAGGTTTGGATTCCACACTCGATAATATAGGTGGCCATAAAGTTCATGTGCAATTTTAAAATAGTGCTAATTGCACACAAACTTCATGACCACCCTGTATATCTGGTTAAAATCGTATAAGGTTGCTGGATGGAGAACAGGTCAGATGAGAGTGTATGGGGACCAGTTAGGAGACCATTGCAATGCTCAAGAGAATAGGCAATGGGGGCCCAGCCTAAGGCGATGGCAGTGGAGTTGGAGAGAAGTGGATTAAAGACATATTTTAGTTGTAGGACCAAGAGGACCCTGAGATGGATTTGTATGTGGGAGGGAAGGGCAAGGGAAGAATTAAAGATATATCTTGACCACTTAGTGAGATGGGAAAGATTTGGGAGTAGACAGATTTAAAATACAGTATTGGGTCTGAGGTGCCTAGGGGGTCGCAGGTGGTAGTATGGATTAAGCAGTCAGATCTCAGCCTCCAACTGAGGCAAGTTGGGATCTCAAAGGAGAAGCCAGGGTTGGGGTACAAATCTGAAGCTGTAGGGTTGGGTGAGATCTCATGGGCTGGGTGAGAAGGGAGGAGGTCCCATCCTCAAGGTTCTCCAACCTGAGGCTTGAGACTTGTAGAAGAGTCGGCAATGGCTGGGCACCAGTGGCTCCGTGGTTAGGGCACTGCCACATGCTCCAAGGCTGGTGGGTTTGAACCTGGCCCAGGCCTGCTAAACAACAACCCCCCCAAAAATAGACAGCTTTGTAGGTGCCTGTAGTTCCAGCTACTAGGGAGGCTGAGGCAAGAGGATCGCTTAAATCCAAGAGTTTGAGGTTGCTGTGAGCTATGATGTCACAGTACTCTACCATGACAAAGTCAGGCTCTGTCTCAATTAAAAAAAAAAAAAAAGAGTCAGCAAAGGAAGAGAAGCCAGGAACTAGGACGGAGACCAGGACACCTGAAGTGACAGAGACCAAGAGAGGAAAATATTTCAAAAAGAAGGAAGCAGTCAACTCTGTTGAAATCAGCTCAGACATTAGTAAAATGAAGACAGGAAATGACCTCTAAATCTAGGGGGAGAAATCTATTCTTTACAGTGGTGCTCTCAGACCGATCCTCCTAAAATGAATCTAATAATGTTACTCCCTTGATGAAAAAATTCAGCGGCTCATCACCACTCTTTAGCCAGCTGTTGTTCTGCTTCTTGACCATTTGGCCTCCATCTGCTCTCACCCCCATGCCCTGCTCTGCTGCCCACACTTCCTGGGAGCAGTGACCCCAGGCCCCCACTCGGTCCCCACTCTCCTTGTGCACACACTGCACCTTCTCTCGCCCTGGTGGGTGCAACCTGACCGGCCCAAGCCGTAATTCCTTAGGTAAAACCTCCTCTGATTCAACCTCCAGGTAGACCTGGTAGGACCTCACACACCTCCTCTTTGCATCTTTAATACAGTACAGCACTCCTCAGGTTACATTTTCATTGTTTTCCTACTCATTTCCCCCAGTAGTCTATGAACACCTTTGCAGTAGGGACTGTGTTTCATTCATTTTTAGTGCCCAGTACAATTATAGATGCTAAGTATTTTTTGAATAAATTCACTTTAGATCACTCTTTCAAATAGAAATTCCAACTATTCTTTTTTTTTTTTTTTTTTTTGGTGGCAGTCTCATTCTGTCACCCTGGGTAAAGTCTCATGGCTGTCTTAGCTCACAGAAACCTCAAACTCTTGTGACCCTCTTGCCTCAGCTTCCCGAGTAGCTGGGACTACAGGCGCCCACTATGATGCCCAGCTAGTTTTTTTCAAGAGATGGGGGTCTTGCCCTTGCTCAGGCTGGTCTCAAACTTCTGAGTTCAAGCAATTCACCTGCCTTGGCCTCCCAGAGTTCTAGGATTGCAGGTGTGAGCCACTGTGCCCAATCAGTTCTAACTATTCTTTTTTTTATTGTTTGGGATTCATTGAGGGTACAAAGAATTAGGTTACAGTGATTGCATTTGTTAGGTAAAATCCAGCTTATAATTGTGTCCCGCCCCCAAGAGATGTGCCATACACTGTGATCCCCCACCGCAGTCCTTCTCCCTCTCCCCGCTCATGTACTCCCCTACCCTCCACCTTGTATTAGCTCATCTACTGCCTTCATATTAGAATTGAGTACACTGGATTCTTCTCCATTCTTGTGATGTTATTTACTAAAAAGAATGCATTTCAACTCAATCCAGATTAATAAAAAAGCTCGCACTGTGGCTCATGCCTATAATCCTAGCAATCTGGAGGCCAAGGCAGGTGGATTGCTTGAACCCAGCAGTTTGATACCAGTCTGAGCAAGGGCAAGACCCCTGTCTCTAAAAAAACTAGCTGAGCATCGTAGTGGGTGCCTGTAGTCCCAGTTGCTTGGGAGGCTGAGGCAAGAGGCTATCTTAAGTCCACGAGTTTGAGGTTGCTTTGAGCTATGAAGCCACGGCAATTTACCCAGGGCAACTGAGTGAGATTTTGTCTCAGAAAAAAAAGGAAAAACAAAGTTAAAAATATGAATATATTTTCAACTTCAGTAGACACACAAGTATCCATTACTCCAAAAATCATCTTTAAGGTTACAAAAATATTAATTCCCCTGTTATGGATTCAACAGTGTCTTTCCCATCCCTCTCATAATGAATGCTGACATCCTAACTGCTAAGACCGCAGAAGGTGATCTCATTTGGAAACAGTCTTTACAGGGGTAATCAGGTTAAAATGATCTCAGTAGTGTGGGCTCTAGTTCAACGTGGCTGGTGTTCTTACAAAAAGGGAACATTTGGACCAGAGACAGGCCCAGAGGGAAGATGATGGGAAGATAGGGTTGTTAAGAGGAGGATCAGATATGCGTTTAATAAACCAAGGACTGCCTGAGGCTATCAGGAGCCAGGAGCTGGGCCTGGAAGGATTCCTTCCCAGCACCTTCTGTGGGAATCTGGCCCTGCCAACACCTTGGTTTTGGACTTCAGGCTTCCAGGACTGAAGTGCTGAGTTTCTGTTGTTTTAAGCCACACAGGTTTTGTTTTGGCATTCCTCCCTAGGAAGCTCGCAACATGAAAGAAGCCGAAATATATTTTCCTTTCTCCTGTTGGCACTCCAAAAACTCAGTTGTTTTTGTGCTGAAAAGTGAAAAAAATCCAGGAAAACCCAAATAGCACTTTCTGCGATTTTGCCTCACAGAGAATTAAGAATCCCAAAAGATCTCACGTTAATTAGGTTTAAATTAATCTACATTTTGTACTTATAATGATATTAAATTAAGCAAATGCATTTTTAGAATAATAATGCATTCTGAAGGGTGGAAATTGGATTATATTAATTGGAGCACTCTTTATTATTTAGTAAAAGTTACGCATTTTCTTCTCTTTTGATAACTCTGCATGAGCCTCATTATAACAAAACATTCTATTAATTAAAATGTACTCTATGAAAACTGTGAAATTCTGGACTGAAATCAACGGAATGGAGGCGAGTAGTGAAAATTTCCAGACTCCTCAGGGAAGTGGCAGATAAATTGATACAGGGTTTCCCCCATTCAAGGCTGGACAGGGGACCCCAGTTTTCCTAGGCTTAGGCAAGTTCATGAAGGGAACACCTTGCCCTTTTGCCCTGAGCTGGAGGGACTGCATTCATTCTTTCCTTGATAACACTCATAAACGATGAAAATGTGTTTCTAGTTGCCAAGTCCTGGCCAGGTGTAAATTCTCAAGTCCAAATACCCCTAGATAAAAAGCCCAGGTAGAGACTCCTGGGGTAATTCTTTCCCCTGCCAGCAGCTCTGGTGCCTTTTTCTTCTTCTGTTCCTTTCTAATTTCTAAATAAAATCCTGTCTTGCCATTGCTCTGTGGTCTGTGGGTTCATCCTGGAATACCCGAGACCACGGACCTACTATGAAGAGTGAAATTCCGGCAACAAAATGATCATTGACTAGTTTTGGTGGAATGAAAAAAAGAAAAGATGCTGATACTTTGGGGTGGCATTAGTCACTCTAACCAGGAAAACAGAAGCTATTTTAAGTGTTTAAACAGAAAGAATTTAATTGAGGGAATTGATTACACATAATGGAGGAGCTAAAGGGATCCTGAGATTAACAGCTGCAGGAGACAGCAGTGCCTTCAGGCTAGAGCAGAGTTTCTCACCCTGGGCACTCCTGACATTTTGGGTTAGATAATTCTTTTTTTTGCAGTTTTTGGCTGGGGTCGGGTTTGAACCCGCCACCTCCAGTATATGGGGCCAGCACCCGACTCACTGAGCCACAGGCACCTTCTGGTGAGATAATTCTTTGTTGCGGGCAGTTATCCAGTATATCATAGCATGTTTAGCCTTCATCTCTGGCCATTATCCACGAGATGCCAGTAGCATTCCCCCTCCCCCAGCTACAACAACCAAAAATGTCTCCAGACATTGTTAAATGTCCCTTGAGTGTGTATGTGTGCGTTGGGGGGAGACAGACATGTCCCCGGCTGAGAACCACTGAACAGAATCCAAGATCAGGGTCACACAAAGAAGAAAGGCTGGAACCATGAAGCAGAGAAGTCTGTCCCACTCCAGCTAGAGCCAGGGAGAAGAGGCCTTGGGCAGACAGAGAAAGGGACAAATCCCCTGGCTTCTCCCTTGTCCCCAGGTCCCAGGTGGATGTTGGCTTCCCACAAGGGAAAAGACAGGAATGGTTCTTGGAACACAGGCCCCAAATCAGGACAAGGCTTCTTCCAAAACTTTGCTTCTTTTTTTTTTTAAAGAAATAAAACAATGAAAGCAAATTTCTTTTAATGAGAACTCAGAATTAAACTCAGAGGGACCCAATGTCATACTTCCATTCAGGGGCTTGATACAAAAAAAAAAAAAATTAGTTTGAACTGATATTAGCAGGTGGCAGGAGCCACCTTCAAATGAATCTTCAAATTGGAAAATACTGCTTCACCACCTGCTGGGGATACGTTGCAAATGAAATAATTTAGTATGGTTTGTAGCTATTTTGATGACCACCTCACCTGGATACTTTCCCATAACCACTCTGCTGGTCACAACCTCTTTCACGAGCTCTTCTTAAATACAAACTTAAATGTGAGGTCCAACTTTGAGACTGGTGCTCTTTCAATATGCCAGACGCCCAGGTGCTTGCTACCTCATACAGAGGCAGACCTACCATGAAAGCAGAGATGGCCAACCTGCAAACCCCTTGCCTGTGCAGACCCCTTCCAGGGCCCAGGGAAGGTTCAGGAATGTTTTTATCACCCTTCCCTTCGTGTTGGGTGGAACTGGAATGTGCGAGCCCATTTTGGAGGTCAAGTCAAAGAACAGTTGAGTTAGGCATCAGCCACTGCCCTAGACCCAGAAGTGGCCAAGGTGTAGCCCTTTGCTGGAGATTATGGATTAAGCTTGGGCACTGTAGACTAGGCCATCCACATACATGCAGGAGAGGTCCCTCAAGATATGAACTAGAGCTGGGAAGAGAAGGGGGAGTCAAAAATAAGCAATAAAGTCGATAGAGATTATTCTGACACGAAAAGCAAATTACAAGCCAAATTAAGAAATGATTTCCAATTATACCCAAAGCAGTAATTCATTAAGAGGAAGAGATGACTTTCAAATGGACATAACCAATAATGGTCCTTTATACTGCTTGATAATCTATTTCTTCTTGATCTAACACAAAATACTGACACAATATTCTCCCAGTTCAATGGCATTACCAAATGAGAAACCAGTAATGAAGGGCATCAGTTCAAAGAATATTTAAGACTAGTCCCTGTGTGAGAAAACCTGAAATGCCCATGAAATGTTACAGTTCAGATACAAAGGAAATAAGCCATAGAATTTCCCAAATTTGACGATATTTTAAAATTTTTCCATGATTTACCGATAACCAGGTCTGAGGCTGAAAATCTTTTCTAATAGTATATGAATGCCTTAAAAAAATAACTCTCCATGCTACAGAAACCACAATGATCTTTTTATAGAAAATGATGTTATAAAATCATTTCCTATGAAGTACCATGACGTATGCAGTTAAAAGTATTGAAGAGACATGCCAAGTAATCAAATAACAAAGAGATTATTTTTCTGGATTTTTGTACCATTTGTCAGCTTTAATATTTTTGTAAAATGCTGTCATGTCTTTCCCCACTCTAAGTAAATCTGCAATTTCATATTTAATTTTATCTTTATAATTTCACATTCTTTTTTTCCTACGAGAGGAGCCCACCTCCCTTCGCATTACCTAACACTGGGTTTCCATAAAACCTGGCTCTGCTGCCACCATCATTTATCATGTGAGCTGTATATGGGTGAAAGTGAAGTGAAAGGTGCTTGGGGGCTGTGTCTGAGGAAATTGATAGAATATTACCTGCAGGGGCGGTTTGTCCTGACCCCCGAGATGTCAAGTTGTGTTATTTCAAGGAAAACAAGTCAGCAACCCGCACCCCCTGGATGCTTCTCAGATGACTGAATTATGTCCTGGCTTCTCCTTTTTGTTCTGTGGTTACAGTGGCAGCTGATAATAGGAGAGATAACTGGGCCAGAGGCAGATGACTTTAGCTGTCACTCCACAGCTTCTCGCCCCGTAATGGTAAAAAATAAATAAATAAATAAAACACAGCGGCCCACCCGAGCCTGCCACCAATCCTGACAATGAGCTGGTATCCTTTGGGGAGCCCCAAGGACAGATTCTGAAGGCAAAGCAGGTGCAGGTCTGAGGGAGGGTAGACGCAAGGTCAAGTTGGTTTCATCTGTGGGACTATAGGCTTCGGAGCCTTGACTATTCTTCCCATGGAACAAAGCACAGGGATTAATTCTTTGGATATTATTTATTTCTTCTTTTAGAATAAAAACATTTCACCCTGAAGCTTATTAGGTTTCCAAGCATTCCCACTTCCTCAAAACTAGTTATTGAGATTTGCGGGTTTAATTTCTACCTAAATTGGTGTAGCCTCGGGACTTGTCAAAGACAGGCTACCCGGGGCAACACTGCCTGCCCACTTCCCAGCAAAGCTTCTTTGATTTCTCAGAGAATTTACTGTAAAATAAAGTAGGTTGAACCCAGGATTTTATCTCTTCTCCCTTCTGAAATCTCAATAATATGATGGTAAAAGATAAAACAGGGATAAAATCGGTGTAATTCCATATGGACGAGAAGAATGAGAAGATGTCAGCAGACTAGGGGATCAACAGCGTGCCAGCCACTGCAGGGCTGGGAAAGCTGGATCAGAAATGCGCACCCTGGCTCGGTGCCTGTGGCTCAAGTGGTTAAGGTGCCAGCCACATACACCTAAAGTGGTGGGTTCGAATCCAGCCCAGGCCCGCCAAACAACAATGACGGCTGCAACCAAAATAAAAATAGCCGGGGGTTGTGGCCGGCGCCTGTGGTCCCAGCTACTTGGGAGGCAGAGGCAGGAGACTTGCTTGAGCCCAGGAGTTGGAGGTTGCTGTGAGCTGTGATGCCACAGCACTCTACCCAGGTCAACAGCTTGAGGCTCTGTCTCAAAAAAAAAGAAACGCTCACCCTGCCTCTGGTACTTTTAGGCCAGAACAGAACAGTTTTCATAAAGTAATTTTGAATTTATGTATTATGGGATTATTTTCATTCATAATATGGATCTCTTATGGTTATAAAATGAAGAGCTTTCAATAACTAAACAGGGGGAGAGAATCAGGAGTAATTATTATTATTATTTTTTTTTGCAGTATTTGGCCAGGTCTGGGTTTGAAACCACCAACTCTGACATATGGGGCCGGTGCCCTACTCCTTTGAGCCACAGGCACTGCCTTTTATTTTTCCCTTTTTTTTTTTTTTAGAGACAGTCTCACTTTGTCGCCTTTGGTAGAGTGCTGTGGCGTCACAACTCACAGCAACCTCCCGCTCTCTTGCCTCAGCCTTCTGAGTAGCTGGGACTACGGGCACCACTACAATGCCCAGCTATTTTTGTTGTTGTTGCAGTTTGTCCAAGGCTGGACTGGTCAAACCCGCCACCCTCAGTATATTAGCACTGGCGCCCTACTTACTGAGCCACAGGTGCTGCCCTGGAGTAAGTTAATTCTTATTCCAGATCTACCCTTCATCCCTGGCCAAGAAATTCTTTCTGGAGAGACTGAGTCAGGAGAGCCCTGACTCAGGAGGGCTTGAGTGAGATGTCATACTGCACACAGAGGTGACGGTGGGGTCAGCTTTATCTAAAACACATACACTAAAAGAGGAAGAGGGAGTTACCCCAGAGGAAAAGTGGAGTCATGTTAATAACAGCTTATGTGAGGTCTGACAATGAAGCTGGTGAACTTGTCCTAGAAAATGTGCCACGTACCTCACTGCTAGACATCACTGCTATGGTCACCTGTGAAGTACTCCCTTTAGTCATCTGGTGACCATAGTGATATTCAGCAATGAGGTAGGCGGCACTTTCCTAGGATGAGTTCTCCAACTTCATTTTCACACCTCATATGGCAACACCTCTGAGGGCCATTCCAGAAAGAAAGTTCTAAAATTGCTTTGAAGGGTGGACTAGTACACAGTCTTACCAGGTTTCCCACAATTACAACATGAGACAAGGAAACGCCACCATGTCCAGCTAGTTCATTTTGAGCAGATCCTTTTGTGTAGCAGATAGAGAGAAAGCTGTGGTAGTCTGAATCATGGCCCCTAAAATGTCCGTGTCTCAGTCCCTAGAGCCTGGTACCTTACGTGGGCAAAGGGGCACTGCAGATGTGATTGGATTACAGATTCTGAGATGGGGGAGTATCCTGGATGTGTTCTCTTCACAGGAGACTGAGCCCCTTTCCCCTTCCAGACCAGGAAAGGGGGGTTCACAGGCTAGAAACCTCTCTGCAAATACCACTCTTGAGCCCACACTGCTATTCCAATCACTGGTAAGAACCTGAGGACAGAAGCAAGTGAGATCTCAGATCTCCCTCCAAGCCAGAATTCAACTGAAAGTTGGCCCTGATCGCGCATGACATCCGATGCCCATATAACAAGTGGTTTATAATCACGTAACAGAAAGTTCTCTCATTAAAACCAGGGCAAATGCACTAAGACATTGGGAACATTCAAATGCTGATCCAAATCGATTTCTTTCAGGAGTCAGAATGAATGTTTAGAGCGTGGAAGACTTTGCTGTAGTTTCGAGGAAAGAATCATGAATAAAGCCTGACTCAGCTTTGTCTATAAAAAGGATGAAACTTTATTAGTCATGGATGAGAGCTGGTGTGCGATCAACAGCCAGCCTGTTCATACAAGCCAGAAAGAGCACCAGGACAGTCATCTGTCTTGGGGTATGTCATTCTTTTCAGGTCTGCAGCGGGACTGTGTGTTCTTTTGACAAGGAGCAGAAGCTACTTGTGTGCATCCATGTGAGTCATGAACCAGGAAGACAATTCAGCCCGGAGCTGCTGGCAGACATCGGGGGGCCTGTGTGACTATCAGAGGAACTGGCTCAGACCTTGACTTAGAACAAGATAACAAAACCCCGAGGCATGTAGTCACCGTCCATCCCATGCCCATGACAGACGTTAGTTACTAAAGAATCACTGCCTGCTTCCTTACAGACTCAGAATCTTTCTCAGCATAGAGCCCCAGAGACCGACTACCTATGAGTTGACCCACAAGATAAAACTTATACGTTATTCCCAGTTTAGAACAAAAGGAAAAGGAGCCAAACTTGAATAAGTTCTGCACTGACACCTATCATGATAAAGCACTGGGTGCACGCTGCATAGGACAGAGCTCTGGACATGAAGAGAAGGGAGGATTTCCAGGGGCTGAAGCCAGTGAGACATCCAGAAGTTGTAGGCGGTAACACTAGAGAAGTTGAAATCTGCACAGGTATTTCCTCGCGTCTCTTTGCCTTTATGGAATCACATGCCCATTTGAAGCAATCACTACAGCCAGCGGCGTGGACTTTGCTAAACCACATGACTGAGAGTGCAGGCGAAGCAGCTACCCCAAGTGTAACTGGGGCACTCTTTAGAAGAGAAGAAACTTAAGGCTGAGGAATAAATAATAGATTTATTTACAATACGGTAGGATTTCCAAGGACTGGAGCCAGAAAGCTCTCCCAGAGGGCAGATGAGTTGTGTATAAAGTAGGTGCCATCGTGGCTTCAAGCCCAGGGAAATAATTTCCAGAGACCAGTAAGAAGCACGTTCTTCTTCTAAGGAGACCTAAGGATCCAAACCTGCTAGAAAAATGAGGAAGCAAATGTAGCTTGTAACTCAGAAGCAACAGTGTCAGCTTGAATTGTCCTGGCTAGGCAGTTCAGGTCAATGTTCCAGCATCCTATGGGGAAGACGCCTTGGACCCCAGCACCTGGGTCCTGCAGCCCGAAGACAATAATAGCAAATGGTTTCTGGAGCCCATGCTAACATGCCGTTTGTAAATTTTGTTGCCCTGAATGTGTCCTTGCCTTCTAGGACAGGAAAGAAGGAAGCTGGGGAGTCACGTACCATTTCTTTGTCATTCCTAGAAACAGAAAACCTCCCAGGGATGGAGAAGGGGACAGCAACTTTGGAAATGAACAGAGGCAGGATGCTTGGGACCTATGGAAAAGAAGGAAGGCACATACAGGAGCTATGAGAAGCAGCAGTGTGAGCTCAGAAGGCAGAAAACCCATGCATTACAGAGGAAGAAGAATTAATTTGTGAACAAGAAGGCATCATTTAAAATTGAAGGAAAAGCAAGCTGGAAGTCAGTGGTAGCTTCTTCACAGGTGGTATCTTTTAGACCGGGTCTCTTTTAGCTATAAGCATGAAAACAACTTTTCCAAACTGGCTTAGCCAGAAGAAAGAATTTACTGGCTTACATAATTAAGAGAGACAAAAGGGGAATGGTCTTTAGGCAGGGTTTGATCCAGCAACTCAAAGGATTGCTTATCTTCCTATCTCTACTCATCCCAAGGTTAGCTCTCCTCATTGTTGCAAGATGCCTACCAGTAGCTCTTGGGGCTGTGGGTTGGGGAGCATGCTTCCTTACTCATATCAAATAGGACAGAAAGGAGTCTGTGTCCCAGAATTTCTATCAAAGGACCACCGATCGCACTAGTTTAATCTTGCACCTATCTTTGAACTGATTACTGCGTTCAGGGGGAGAGAAGTCTACCAGGAGATGGTTATGGAGTCCATCACACATAATCTGCATGGCTGAGCACTCATTTCCCAATGGACATAGGAAGTTATTGTGATGAAGGAAAGAAAATAACCAACAACAGGTCTCCTGGCATCAGAGGTACCAGGAAAGATAGAATGTGTGGGGTGGCACCTGTGGCTCAAAGGAGTAGAGTGCCAGCCTACAATATACTGGAGGTGGCAGGTTTAAACCCAGCTCTGGCCAAAAACTACAAAAAAAAAAAAAGATGGAATGTGTGTAATATGTGGTCTT
>NW_003852402.1:24994410-25002128 GCF_000181295.1 Otolemur garnettii | reverse complement strand
ATATATATATAAAATTCACTCTCCGAAGAGTGAGTTAATGTTCTGTTAAGTTCTTGCTTTATTTATTCACAAGGATGATTTCCTCCTGAAACCCAGCAGTGTATTAACATTCTGCATGTCACTTCGGTTTAAGTAAGGCAGAGGAATACAGATCACCATTCATTCACTAAAGAATTTTCCAAGTTACAGAAGAGATGTAATTAATAATCTTAGAACAGCCCAGCTAGAAACTCTAACAAGTTATATAACACAGAAGATAGAGAATAATGAGAACAGTCATTCTTTTGTGCTTAGAAAAGTAAAATAGACTCAGTAGCATAAAAATTTTTCAATACTTTTTCCTCTTCTTTCCTAAGGGGTGTTGATTCACGCCAGGGGTCTACGAGGCTAAGAGAGCCAACACATTTGAAACAGAATTCTCCAACAAGTACTATAGAATATAACAGCAGATTTCAAAGTCTTACTTTGTAATGAGGTGATTGCTTGAATAAATTATGACATATCGTTACAATAGCATTTTATTCATTTTTTTAAAAAGAGATATAGGTCTGTCACCCAGGCTGATTAGAGTTCACTGTAACTTCGAACTATTGAACTCAAGTAATCTTCCCACTTCAGCCTCCTAAGCAACTAGGACTACAGATGTACATTACCCTACCTGGCTAATTTTTAAAAAATGTTTGTGGAAACAGGATCTTGCTATGTTGCCCAGGCTGCTCTTGAACTCTTGGCCTCAAATAATCCTCCTCTCTCAGCCTCCCCAAATGTTAGGATTAAATGCATGAACCACTGTGCTTAGCCTATTCATTCATTTAAAATAATGCTGCAGGTGTGTTGGAATGCCCTTTTAATCCCAGCTACTTTGGAGGCTGAGACAGAGGAATAGCCTGGGCAACATAGTGAGACCCTATCTCTATAAAAAAGAAACAGAATAAAATAAAATGATGCTGTAGATGAAAATGTATTAAGTTTACATGACGTTCACAATGTATTTATTACTGAGTAAAAAATTTTTTTTAAATTATAATTATACTTTAAGAAAATATTTTACATAGAAAAATGCCAAGGTATATGTTAAACTATTAATAGTACTTTGATGGTGGATTTTTTTTTTTTTTTTGAGACAAGAGTCTCAAGCTGTTGCCCTGGGTAGAGTGCTATGGCATCACAGCTCACAGCAACCTCAAACTCTTGGGCTTAAGTGATTCTCTTGCCTCAGCCTCCCAAGTAGCTGGGACTACAGGTGCCTGCCACAATGCCCGGCTATTTTTTTTGTTGTTGCAGTTGTCATTGTTGTTTTAGCAGGCCCAGAACAGGTTCAAACCCGCCAGCCTTGGTGTATGTGGCTGGTGCCCTACCCACGGAGCTTCAGGCACCACCCTGGATAGTGGAATCTTGAATATTATTTTTGAATCTTGTTTTCCTCACTTAAATTTTTAAAATGGTCTACATTTATTAGCACATTTATTATGTACCTTTACTGCTTTTGTAATTAAAAAAAATACAGCAGGGTGGTGCCTGTGGCTCAAAGGAGTAGAGCGCTGGCCACATATACCGGAGGTGGCGGGTTCAAACCCAGCCCCAGCCAAAAAAAAAAAAAAACTGCAAAAAAAAAAATACAGCAAAGATAACTTTGTTTATAAATTATACCTGCTGCATCTGTAAATCTTTCATTGTACTTACATTTTACTCTTTAAAATTTTGAGTCTTCAGGCTTGGCATGCTGGCTTACTCCTCTAATCCTAGCAATCTGGGAGTCCGAGGCGGGTGAATCTTTCGCGTGCAGGAGTTTCAGATTGCTGAGAGCTATGATGACACCACAGCACTCTACCCAGGAGGACAGAGTGAGCCTCAAAAGAAATGGTACTCTTTCTGTAAGCAGCCATGAGTGGTTTGTGGGTTGGAGTAGGGGAATAAACGCACGTGTGTGGCTAAGTGAGTGGATGAATTAACATAACACCAGATATAGCAGGGCCAACTCCTCTGTTTCCTTCCTCCCATCCACTTAACATCTAAATGAGATCAGTTCCAGGATCCTCTTTCCAGTTCCTAAAAGGGACAGTTCATCCACATTAGTCCTTCTAGATCTAGATATGGAGTTTTCTTGCCCTTAGGAGGGGCATCTCAGGAAATAAACTCAAAAGTCTCAAAATGAGCTCTAGTGGATTGCTGCCAAGGGGCCAATGTTGATAAGTTTTTAAACATTATTATTATTATTATTTTGGGATTTGTTTGTTTGAGTCAGAGTCTTATTATGTCGCCCTCGATAGAGTGCCTTGGTGTCACAGCTCACAGCAACCTCTTGGGCTTAGATTCTCTTGCCTCTGCCTCCCAGGAAGCTGGGACTATAGGCACCCACCACAATGCCCATCTATTTGTTGTTGTTGTTGTTGTTGTCATTGTTGTTCAGCAGGCTGAGGCTGGGTTCAAACCCGCCAGCTCCGGTATATGTGGCTGCGCCCTAGCCGCTGAGCTACAGACAATGTGCTTATTATTATTTTGAGGCAGAGTTTCACTCTAGAGAGCCGTGGTATCTGCCTAGCTCACAGCAACCTCAAATTCCTGGGCCCAAGTGGTCCTCCTGCCTCAGCCTCCCTAGTAGCTGGGACTACAGGCGCCCGCCACATGTCTGACTATTTTTTTTTTTTTTAGTAGAAACGGGGTCTCCCTTGTTGTTCAGGCTGGTCTTGAACTCCTGAGCTCAAGCAATCCTCCCACCTTGGCCTCCCAGAATGCTAGGATTACAGGTGAGATCCACCACACATGACCTAAAAATTATTGCTGTTAAAGAGAAAGTGTAATTCTAGATTATTGCTAATAATCTAGAACATGGGCAATTAATTCAATTTTTAAAACCTTAATATAAATCTATGCCAGTTAGGAATTCCCTTTACTTGCTGGTAACACAGATGAGAAATAATGCGTGTATGGGTTAAGGGAGACTTACTTCTCTCCCACCTGATAGAAGTCCAGAGCTGGGCAGCCCAGGGCTGCATAGCTCTATGAAGTCATCATGTTTGAATCATCTTGACCATATGGGTTTCTTTCTAGCAGTTGCTAGAATGTACTGAGTGTCCCTGAGCATAGCCATTTGTAATGCCAGTGTTCTAATTTGGCCAGACCAGAGAGAACTCAGCCATGGAGGGCAGGTGTAACAGGCTTCATTCAGCTCACCAGTGGCTGGTGAGCTAAGTTACATGGGAGGTCCGTCTAGCTCCTGGCAGCCAGAGCTAAGTTACACATCACAATCTGTGATCCATGGTCTGTATAAGGGAAAGGTCCTGTGCACCTTTACACACCGGGGAACAAAAGTGGCAACGTGCGAAGCAGTAGTTACACAAGCATAGCCCCGCCGCACAGTGTTATGGCCGTCTAGGTGCACAAGGGGACTTTCTGTGGACGAGAAAGCCCAAATACTTTTTCATGTCCCTATACCCTTTATCCTTCTATGCTCCTGTTTCCTCAATGGACAATGATAGTGCCTGCCTCACAGGGTGGTCATTGAGAATTAAATGAGATAATACATCATAAGTACTCAGCACAGCCTGGGACACAATGAACCCCATAAATGTTGGTGACAGACAAAATGAACCCCACCCCCACTCTTTGATAACCTGGGCCCTTATAACCTGTAATGACAGAGCAAAATCCTTAGATATGCAAAGGAAATTGGGCACAGGATGGATGAGAACTGAATTGTTCTATATTAAAAAGTGGGCCTGTGGGCTCGGCACCTGTAGCTCAAGTGGCTAAGGAGCCAGCCACATACGCCAGAGCTGGTGGGTTTGAATCTGGCCCAGGCCTGCGAAACAACAGTGACAACTACAACCAAACAATAGACAGGTCTTGTGGCGGGCACCTATAGTCCTAGATACTTGGGAGGCTGAGGCAAGAGAATCACTTAAGCCCAGGAGTTGGAGGTTGCTGTGAGCTGTGATGCCACAGCACTCTACCCAGGGCAACAGCTTGAGGCTCTGTCTCAAAAGCAAAAAAATGAACCCGTGTTGGGTAGTGGCTAACATCTCTAGATCCCAGCACTTTAGGAGGCCACATCACTTAAGCCCAAGAGTTTGAGACCAGCCTGGGCAACACAATGAGATCCCATCTCTACAGAAAAAAATTAAAAATTTAGCCTAGTGTGGTGGTGCACACCTGTATTCCCAGCTATTTAGAAGGCTTAGGTACGAGGATCACTTGAGCCCAGGAACTTGAGGCTTCAGTGAACTATAATCATGCCATTGCACTTGAGCTCGAGTGTCAGAGAGGGACTCTGACTATTAAAAAAGAAATGTAAGCCAGGCACATTGGTGCAGTCTGAGCCACTCGGAAAGCTGAGGCAGGAGGACTGCTTGAGCCCAGGAGTTCTAGGCTGTAGTGCACTATAATTGTGTATATGAATAGCCACTGCACTCCAGCCTGTTTTCTCTAAAAACATAAACATTTTTTTTAAAAAAGGGCAGCACCTGTGGCTAAAAGGAGTAGGGTGCCAGCCCCATATACCGGAGGTAAAGAGTTCAAACCCGGCCCTGGCCAAAAAAGAAAAAAAAGAAGAAGAAGAAAAGTGAGGACTCTTTCTCCTATCTCTTTTCCCACTCAGAGCAGAAAATAACAGAAAAGAGAAGGGACGAGGAGGAGCAAGCAACATAGCAGGGTGGAGAAGGAAATTTAACAATAAATATATTTGCTGTTAATTTTGAGGTTGATAATCTTTTTAAAATGTAAGATCCTCGGTCACCCCAGATCTTCAGCTGAAAGTCTGCTAGACACACAAAAAGGATTGTTAGTGATTTTTGATGGAAATTATGAGACGGGCCGAGTTCTCCCTGTGGGTTCATGGAGATCGGGGTTTGGACAGGACACTTGGGACTATGTATTCTGCTGAATGGGCGACCTGAGCAGAAATGGAGATCTGGGGCCAAAGGTTAATCCATAAGAACATAAGCTCTACACCTCCCTGAAGCTTGATTATTGGACATTCTTCAACGGTGAAGGGGACAGGGACAGGTGAGTCAATTTTATCTTGATCTAAAGGAGCAGGGACAACCCACACCCCAGTGCACAGCCAGTGCTTCCCTCCCCCCGAGCCCAGGCCCCAGACATGCTTCTAGTGACCCTTTGCAAAACTGAATGGAAATCTTCTGCCACTGCCTCTGCTTTTGCAATATTGAGAAGTCAGGAAGAGCTGGAGTTGGCTGTAATTCTAAAGGGTGAATGGATGCTGATGGCGTTTCCTAGCAACAGCTGAAAAGAACTCACCAGCAAGTGATGCAAGCTCCACGAGGAAAGAGCAAAACATCCCCAGAAACACGGTGAGCAGTGACTCGACCTCGGTACTGACTGCCGGGCCCAAACGGGCAATCGGGAGCTGCCCTTGCTGTTAGGACGCTGTAAAGATGGTCAAGGGTAAGAGGGTGAGTCGGGGCTGAAGGAGGCCTCATAAAAATGACCCCAAATCAAAATACTCCGTCAAAGTCCAGGTTTGGAGCTCTATCCTTAGCCAGAGAAAACCACATAATTTGTAGATAACTGAGGGTCACAGAAGGCTGTCGCATAAATCCCTCTAATCTAATTACAAATGACATTTCTCTCTATGAAGCCCCATAGTATTCACTAAGGCACTAATAATCATATCTCAGAGAATGACAATGACTCCCTTTCATTACCCTCCTCATAAATTTAGAAAGCCCTGATTTTTAGCCAAGTGCCAACTGAAGAATACTAATGTCCTATTGCATTAGTCAGGGTTATTTTTACTGCCAATGAAAGAAATCCAGCTTGAATTGAGCCAAAAAGGGGTTTGGGGAAGGAGTAAGTCACAGAATCAAAGGAATTCAAGCAGGAATCAGGGCAGCTCTGAGCACATGCGGACTAGGAACCAGGGACTGTGTCTCTCTCTTTTGTATAGGTGTTAACCTTCATTTCCTCAGGCTTTCTCTGAAGGTAAAAACAGCCACCAACAACCCTGGAGCTGTAACTAGTTTTGTAGCCCCAGAGGAAGGAGCACTGTACCACTAGTTTCCCTTACAAAGTCCTTGGGGGAATTTGGTTAGCCTGGTACAGACCAAACATGTGTTTATTCTGAGCCACTTATTGGGGCCAAGAGGCTGGTACTAGGATTGGCCTGCCTGGGTCATATACTTACCCCGTACAAGGACAGGAAGTGGTGTGCTCTGGTTATCAGGGCTGGGATGGGAAAGAGGTGTCCCAAAGGAAGGGGATGTTTGCCTGCAGTCCCAGCTACTCGGGAGGCTGAGGCAAGAGGATCGCTTGGGCCCGAGAGTTTAAGGTTGCTGTGAGGTTGCTTTGTCTCAGGAAAAAAAAAAAAAAAAAAGGAAGGAAATGTTATTTTCAAAAGGGGAAGAATTGGTGCTGAGGGGACAAATAATTATTGACCAGATCCAGGGTGGCTCACACCTGTCATCCCAGCACTTTGGGAAGCTGAACTGGGAGGATGGCTTGAGGCCAGTGGTTTGAGACTAGCCTGGGTAACTCTGTCTCTACAAAAAAAAATAGAAAAATTAGCCACCAGTAGTGGCCTGTGCCTGTAATCCCAACAACTTGAGAGGCTGAGGTCGGAGGATTGCTTGCGCCTCAGGAGTTTGAGGCTGCAGTGAACTGTATACTCTAGCCCAGGCAACAGAGCAATATGCTGTCTTTAAATAAAAGGAAGAAGGGCGGCACCTGTGGCTCAGTGAGCAAGTCGCTGGCCCCATATACTGAGGGTGGCAGGTTCAAACCCGGCCCCAGCCAAATTGCAACAAAAAAATAGCCGGGTGTTGTGGCGGGCGCCTATAGTCCCAGCTATTCAGGAGGCTGAGGCAACAGAATCACTTAAGCCCAGGAGTTGGAGGTTGCTGTGAGCTGTGACGTGACAGCACTCTACCTAGGGCAATAAAGTGAGACTCTGTCTCTAAAAAAAAAAAGAAAGAAAGAAAGAAAGAAATTTGTATTAAACCTTAAAAGAATATTACATGAAATAACTTTTTTATATATATATCTTTGTTGTTGTTGTAGTTTGGCCAGGGCCAGGTTTGAACCTGCCACCCTCAGTATATGGGTCTAGCGCCTTACTCACTGAGCCACAGGCACCAGCCGCATGAAATAACTTTTAAAACATCTCTATCTATATGTAGAATTGTCATATAGTATGCAGGGGTGTCCAACCTTTTTTTTTTTTTCCTGCTGTGCCTTTGAACAGTAAGAGCTTTCTTGGGCTACACATTAAATATATGAACACTAATGAAAGCTAATTATCCTCCGGGAGGCTGAGGTGGGTGGACTGCCCGAGCTCAGGAGTTTGAGATCAGCCTGAGCAAGAGTGAGACCTTGTTTCTAAAAATAGTTGGGCATTGAGGCAGGTGTCTGTAGTCCTAGGTACTTGGGAGACTGAGGCAAGGGGATCACTTTAGCCCAGGCGTCCTCAAACTATGGCCCGCAGGCCACATGCAGCCCTCCTGGGACACCTATCTGGCCCACCAGGTGCTTTTGCCACTGCTGCCTGTCCTTAGCAGCCGACTCATCCCAGGGCCCACAGTCCAGCCCTCCAACGGTCTGAGGGACAGTGAACTGGCCTCCTGTTTAAAAAGTTTGAGGACCCCTGCTTTAGCCCAAGAGTTTGAGGTTGCTGTGAGCTATGATGCCATGGCACTCTATCCAGCAACAGAGTGAGACTCTGTCTTAAAAAAACAAAAAACAGGCTCGGCGCCTATAGCTCAACC
>NW_003852402.1:24987328-24992129 GCF_000181295.1 Otolemur garnettii | reverse complement strand
GGAAGCTGAGGCAAGAGAATTGGCTAAGCCCAAGAGCTGAAAGTTGCTGTGAGCTGTGATGCCACAGCACTCTACCAAGGGTGACAAAGTGAAACTCTGTCTCTAAAAAAAAAAAGTCTCCATGAGGTCAGGTGAGATGGCTCATGCCATGCTATGATGCCATGGCACTCTACCAAGGGCCACAAAGTAAGACTCTGTCTCCAAAAAAAAAAAGGTAAAGAAAAGAAATACCGCCCTCCAGGCACACGTGGGGCCAGGTCCTCAGACACTGTAATTAGGAATTTCTTCTCTTTCTCTTCTTGGTTCCTCTTCCCTTGGCACCGACTTCATTTTCAGGCTGCCTTCTTTGGTGTGGTGCCTTCCAGTGACACTGAGCATCTATTCTCCAAACATCAAGTCTTAACAGACTTCAAGTCTATTTTCCTGTATTTTCAAGTCAAGTCCTGGACTCAAGTTTCATTGGCCTCTCTTGGGTCACTTTTTCACTCCTAAAGCAATCCCTAAGGCCGGTGGGACACAACACTCTGAGAATTAGAGACTGGGTGCAGCCAAACCCACTGAAGGGCACATACGGATTGAAAGTGGAGAAGGACGGTCCCCAGGAGACAGCAGGGTCCTACCAGGTTGGGCACTTACGTTCGTGAGCTCATGTAGAAAAGTTCCGCACACCTCATTGATGAGTGTCACTATGGTCACCTACACGGTGTCCCCTCGGGAAGCTCTGCACTGATGCTGAGGGTGGCATCTAGTCCAGCCTTCAAAGCAATGTTGGAACTCTTTTTCTGGAATGGCCATCAGAACTGTCATCATACATGGCATGACAATTAAGTTCATGAACTCGTCCTAGAGAAAGCATTTTGAAGGGTAGACTAGGCACTCAAGTCGGAGCACAGTTTCCCAAGGGAGTACTTCGAAGGGGACAGTAGTGATACTCAGCAGTGAGGTATGCAGCATTGTTTTCTAGGATAACATCTAGACTGAAATGTTAGACCTTTGTATGACCTGAAGGAGGAGCAAACACAAACAAGTCCAGACTTACGCTGTCCAGGCACCAGGCTCTCTCCCTCACACATCCTGGTGGGGAACCCAGAGCTAACTTGCCCAACTCCAGGGGACCCCTTCACTTACCTTCTGCAGGAAATGTACAGCACAGGGGCCCTAGCACACTCCTTTCCTCTGGGACAAGAGGGCTGTGTCAACACCAGACATCAGCCTGGCAAACAACTTTTCTAAAACCAGGTCTGTTATGATGGATTTGTTTAAAAATCTACCATGGCATGTCCCTTTATGTAATTCCATTATTTCCCTAAATCTTGGAAACCTACATAGACATTACCTTCCTGGAGCCAGGGCTGACGAATGTGGCTCTCTTACTGAGCACTTACGACGCACTTGCATTTCATACTCATGGATCGTGGCTCCAGTGGATAAACTAACCGGCATTTGAATGGAATGTTATAAATAGGATTTCTTCATACCTAGGAGCCTGACTTAAAACAGGGATCCGTGCTGTGAGCTATGACCCCACGGCACTCTACCCAGAGCAACAGCTTGAGACTCTGTCTCAAAAAAAACAAAACAGGCTCGGCGCCTATAGCTCAACCGGCTAAGGCGCCAGCCACGTACACCTAAGGTGGCGGGTTCGAATCCCCAGCCCGGACCCGCCAAACAACAATGACGGCTGCAACCAAAAAATAGCCGGGCGTTGTGGCGGGCGCCTGTGGTCCCAGCTACTTGGGAGGCGGAGGCAGGAGACTCGCTTGAGCCCAGGAGTTGGAGGTTGCTGTGAGCTGTAATGCCATGGCACTCTGCCCAGGGGGACAGCTTGAGGCTCTGTCTCAAAAAAAAAAAAAAAAAAAAAAAAAAAACAAAGAAACAAAAGAAAACAGGGATGGATGCAAGCCTAGAGGGCTTTGCAAGTTGATCACAGGAGTGACTGCAAGCCCTCGACATGATCACCAATTTTTTTGAAACATAGCATGGTAATTGGTGTACTTTTTTTCTATAAAAATTACTCAATGAAACTTTTTAAAGTTCCTATAAAATTCCTATCAACATTTGTCCACAAAGACTCTTACTTGCTGAACAGGGCTGGCGTTGCCAGTTATCACTCCGCCAGCACAGTTATTAAAGCTGATCAGGACTGATTTTACCCATAATGTCTCCGGGTATAGTGCCTTCATGTGTAGGTCATGGATGTTCAGTAAATGATGAATATATCGATTATTTATTTATTTATTTATTTTGAGACACAGTCTCACCCTTGGTAGAGTGCTGTGGTGTCACAGCTCACAGCAACCTCAAACTCTTGGGCTTAAGCGATTCTCTTGCCTCTGCCTCCCATGCAGCTGGGATGACAGGTGCCCGCCACAACGCCCTGCTAATTTTGTTGTTGTTGTTGCAGTTGTCATTGTTGGTTAGCTGGCCTGGGCTGGGCTCAATCTCACCACCTTCAGTGTATGTGGCTGGTGCCGTAACCACTGTGCTACTATGGGTGCCAAGCTTACATAGATTATTTATTGTAATAATTGTGTTCAAGGATCTTCCCAAGAAGGAACAATAAGGGAAGAAAATAAAACAAGGAGGTTTATGTAAATAAAAAATAAGAGAACGCTCCTGAGGAAGCTACTTTAGATCAGAACCTCCTGCTGAGGAAGTGGTATTTGTAAAGTGATGACACAAAATAGTAAGACAAAAACGTTACCTTCCAGGCGATGGAACAGGCAAAGAACCGACACAGGAATGATTCCGGCTCTCTGAAGAGTGAAAGATGCTAGTGTATAGGCGATTTCTGAGACTGACAGGGCACATCGTGGTCACAATCAGGGACTTCCAAAGACACTAGGCCATCACCTCTCTCCTGTGCTGTGAAGCAAGTTTCTTGGCCAAGAGTGCTGCCCTGTGCGTGAGGCAACACGAAAGGCGTGCTAAGCCCAGGAATGTTGGTGTTGGCCAAGGCACAGTAGGCGAGGACAGCGGATCCCAATTCAGACTAAGTACCTGTTGCCATGGAAACCACCCCCCCCTCCAAAATGGAAGAAGTCCAATGAAATGAACCTGCCACCAAGATGCGAATGGGCTTAGATGTGTGTTTTCTGTTGAGTTCCTCTGTAATCACAGAACTAGTTCAATCTGGTTCAATTTAACAAAATGGTGAGTTGTTTTTCAGTTGTGACGGACCACCAAGTTGCAAGTCATGCAACCTGAACACGCTCAGATGAACCAAAGTGCCTAATCAGTGACCCCTCAGCTGGTCAGAATGCAAGTCAACCACTGGCAGAACCTAAGTTCTTACTTAGACCAGTGTTTTTCTTTTTTTTTTAGTGAGACTCTGTCTCATTTTATTGCCCTCGTGGAGTGCCATGATGTCACAGCTCACAGCAACCTACAGCTCACAGCGACCTTCAGCTCTTGGGCTTAAATGATTCTCTTGCCTCAGCCTCCTGAGTAGCTGGGACTACAGGCACTGCCACAACACCCAGCTATTTTTGTTGTTGTTGCAGTTTGTCCAAGGCTGGGTTTGAACCCTCCACCCTCAATATATGGGGCCATCACCCTACTCATTGAGCCACAGGTGCCGCCCAGACCCTTTTCTATCTCATGGCACACTTGAAACTATAGTTAAACTTAGCCACAACACCCAGCTATTTTTTGTTACAGTTGTCTTTATTGTTTAGCTGGCCAGGGCTGGGCTTGAACCTGCGGGTCTTGGTATATGTGGCCGGCACTGTAACCACTGTGCTACAGGTGCTGAGCCTGAATTTCTTTCAAAAGTAATTTGATTAATGATCTTTAAAATTTTTTGAGGCAGACCTAAGCTCCTCTCATGGCACACCGGTTGGAAATCACTGGCTTAGACCAAGGAACTGGGACCAAATTAGGAAGCAAAGAGGTGCCCTATTTTGTTGCAGTATGGAATTAAGAGCCAAAAACCCATCACCACGTCTTTGTATGACCCAATCAGATTATACCTTGTTGCATTTTCCTCTCTCTCGTAGTTACTTGTCAGCTTATTAAGCCTGCCTCAGACCCCAACTCAGGGAGACAGACTTGAGCATTGCCTTCTGTCTCCTTGCCAGCCAACGTGCAATAAAGACTCTTTCCTCAAAAGCCAGTGCCATAGTACCGGCTGCTGTGTGCATCAGGCAGTGAGCCCAGTGCTCAGTAACACCTCCAGAAGGCAACACTGAGCTGAGGACTCATTCTCGGGAGGTGATCTCCGTAAGTATCTAGCTGCTTTGTTCTTCGAAACCTTTTTGGATTGTACATCCAATTCCCAAGGTTCATTTGCAAAGCCCCTCCCAAAACTTTTACACCAATCTTCAGTATTGGTTTTTTCAAGTCCCCCGCCATCCATCTAGCCAGCGATTGGTTGTGTCAGAATGTTAAGTATGAAATGTCCAATTTCCTTAAGGACTAAGTTTGACAGATGCTACCTCTTGACATTTCACTTTGACACTTCTTGTTTTATTTTTATTTATTTATTTATTTTTGTTGTTGTTGCGGTTTTTTGGCAGGGGCCAGGTACAAACCTGCCACCCTCGGTATATGGGACTGACGCCCTACTCCCTGAGCCACAGGTGCCGCCCACTTCTTGTTTTATTTTTATTGTGCAGGTACATCTTTGTTTTTTCAAACACATGTTTGGGCTTGTGATTATCTTTCAACTTTTTCTTTTTTTTTTTGAGACAGAACCTCAAGCTGTCCCCCTGGGTAGAGTGCTGTAGCATCACAGCTCACAGCAACCTCCAACTCCTGGGCTCAAGTGAGTCTCCTGCCGCAGCCTCCCAAGTAGCTGGGA
>NW_003852402.1:24979040-24986884 GCF_000181295.1 Otolemur garnettii | reverse complement strand
CGGGCTGGGGATTCGAACCTGCCACCTTAGGTGTACGTGGCTGGCGCCTTAGCCAGTTGAGCTATAGGCGCTGAACCTCAACTTTTTTTTTTTTAAGAGCAATTTTTGTGAAACCACAGATAAGCCAAAAATGTGTGTAATTTTTGAATATGAGTTCCTGACTTCAGGTCATGTTTCCCTCAAGTCAAAGTCCATGATTAAAGGTGTTGCTTGAGATCCTGCCTACAAATTGAGAGGTGTCCTCCCACCACCCTTCAAGACAACCCCAGGAAGGCCTGTGATACACAACAGCACGTTTCCAGCTGACACTGCAGATGGTTCACAACATCAAAAGCCAAGCTGGGTTTGCTTCATGCTCAGCTGACTGGACAATAACACTCCACAAGGACAGAGGGACAGAGAGGGAGGGGTGAGATGTGGGAATGGGGTAGTGAAAGGCATCAAGTGGAGAGAAAATCTCATACAAACTGAGTGTGCCTGGTGGCGCCCACAGCTCAGTGATTTCAGCATCAGCCGCATACACCGAGGCTGGAGGGTTCAAACCTAGCCTGGGTCATGTAAAGCAACAATGACAACTGCAACAGAAATAATAGCCAGGCATTGTGGCGGGCGCCTGCAGTCCCAGCTACTTGGGAGGCTGAGGCAAGAGAATTGCTCAAGCCCAAAGAGTTTGAGGTTGCTGTGAGCTGTGATGTCACAGCACTCTACTAAAGGCAACATAGTGAGACTCTGCCTCAAAAAAAACCCAAACAAACAGAAAACTAAGTGTGCCTTCACAATCCCACCTACCAGGCAATGAAGTGTTCCTGGAGATGGTAGATTTTATGAGTAGGTAGATTAGACAGCACTTGGCAGCCCAGTCTCCAGCATCTCCAGTAGCAAACTGGAGCTGCTTCTCCAAAGGAGTATAATAATTTCACTAAGGGGGGGGGTCTGACCTTGTTCCCAAGTCTATGGGCTTCCACGAGGTTCTCCTGCAGAGACTAGTCTCTGACTTCAGTAGGTCTCCCTCTCACTTGGAAAGGGCTGAGCAGCAGAGCTGCTTGGACTGCAGCCTGGGCCACCCAGAGGGACCAATTTTGCTCTGCGAGCGTCTCAGTTCACCTGGTAAAAACTTAAGTGCAAAATACTCGTCTGCCACATGCTGTCTTGAAAATAACAGGGCACCACAAGGTACTGTGTGTTTCTTAGCTACAGAAGGGACAGCGTGTAGTAATTTGTCCTTAACACTGTCTCAACATGTATAGACCACAGAATTCTTGGGAATTTTACTAAGGAGTCAGGTCCCTGTATTTCTATGAGATTCACATTCCATCCTTTGGCATAACTTTGTCTTACCAAGGGATCTAGAGACCTGGTATTTCCTGTTCTGTATCACCAAAGAGGATTCATGTGACATCATAGGGTTCAGCGAGGCATGAAACGTCCTCATGTACCAAATGGCTGGAGCTGACATCCTTGGGACATTTTTTTTTTTTTGAGACAGAGCCTCAAGCTGTCACCCTGGGTAGAGTGCCGTGGCATTACAGCTCACAGCAACCTCCAACTCCTGGGCTCAAGCGAGTCTCTTGCCTCCGCCTCCCAAGTAGCTGGGACCACAGGCACCCGCCACAACGCCCGGTTATTTTTTTTTGGTTGCAGCCATCATTGTTGTTTGGCGGGTCCGGGCTGGGGATTCGAACCCGCCACCTTAGGTGTACGTGGTTGGCGCCTTAGCCGGTTGAGCCATAGGCTCCGAGCCCAGTCTCACTTTCTTGACCCCAGTAGAGTGCCATAGCATCATAGCTCACAGCAACCTCAACCTCTGGGTCTCAAGCAATCCTCTTGCCTCAGCCTCCCAAGTAGCTGGGAGTATAGGTGCCCACCACAATGCTCAGCGGGTTCTCACTCTTGCTCAGGCTGGTGTTGAACTCTTTTTGTTTCTGCAGTTTTTGGCCAGGGCTGGGTTTGAACCTGCCACCTCTGGCATATGGGGCCAGTGCCTCACTCCTTTGAGCCACAGGCGCTGCCCCTGGTCTTGAACTCTTGAGCTCAGGCAACCCACCTGCCTCAGCATCCTAGAAGATGGGATCACCTGCTGGGATTACAGATGTCCCACTGCACCGAGGACTTGGGACAGATTTGTTAAGCTACCTGTGTCCTTGCTAGGTAAAAAGAAACAACTGTTGGTAGACTTCACAAACCAAAATGGATACAAATGCAGGGTTAGCCCAGCAGTTACATACCGAACCCTAGAGGATGTATGAACTCGCTCCAATGAAGAGACCATTTCAGGAAGAGCAGCTGCAATTTGGAACTTAACCTCAGGATTAAGTTTTATTGTAGACTCTACTGCTATTTATTCTCCAAGACCCATGAATCTCTCCCACTGGTCAATGGAATTACATTTACATTTGAGGCTATGGTAGGAATTACATTTGTGTCATTCTATCCTTTGATGGTTGCAGTGATGGCCGTAATTTTCCCTAAGACATACTATCCATGTATTATTCTGGTAAAAAGAAATCGTTCCAATGACTTCCAGAGGCCCTGCTATCACAGGAACATTTACTCCTCAGGGCTGGGAGCCAGATCAGATTCTGTAAAGGAAGTCTATACTTAGGAGCTAAGGAAATATACATGGGATAGGGGGAGGAGGAGAGGGGTTCAATATCCCAAGGGGCTTACAGAAAAATGGGGTCTAAACTCCATTTATAATCTGTCTCCCATAAGCCTCTGTTCCCACCAGTGGGCCACAGTATTCTCAGTTGCCTCCAAATTAGTGTTAACTTGGAGCCGATATTCCCTGATCCCTGAAAACTGGGCATTTCTTTATCAAGTACCTATCACCTGAGAAAATGGCTGGGTGGAAGGATCAGGGTTAGATACATCTATTATTACAGCACAGTTCACAGATCAAGAGTTCTGGTTGCAAGAATTAACTCAGGTCTAGGAATTAAGAAAGGTTTTGGTCTAGCTTGACCTAAGTCTCTTCTTACACCTGTAAAATTGCTTGTATTTTTAAGAAAAATCATATTAAGACCTAAGGTAGCCGAGGGTGGCAGGTTCGAACCCAGGCTGGGCCAGCTAAACGACAACTGCAACAAAAAATAGCTAGGCATTGTGGCGGGCGCCTGTAGGCCCAGCTACTTGGGAGGCTGAGACCAGAGAATCGCTTAAGCCCAAGAGCTGGAGGTTGCTGTGAGCTGTGATGCCATAGCACTCTACTGAGGGTGACATAGTAAGACTTTGTCTCAAAATAAATAAATAAATAAATAAAAATAGAAAATAAATTAAAAACAAAAATAAAGACCTAAGGTAGCTGCCTGTTGCTTTCCTTCCTAGAGGCGCTCAGATGACTCAACCACAGTGAGAGGGGCTGCAGGTTGGGTCATTTCCTAATTACCGCCTCTTTCTACCTTCCCCCTCCAAGTAAGAACCACATCTATTCTGCTTGTAACAGGTGAACCTCCAGCATTCCAGAAAAACCAGCAGCCAGGACAAAACCTCTACTTGCTCACAAGGGTCCCTTGCCAGTCGATTCCCAATAGCATTAGAAAGCCAATGTTTTTGGCCAACAGAGGAGTTGGTAGAAGGACAAAGCGTAGGAAATCTCCATCCACATAGGCTTGCTTTTTGTGTTTGGTCGGTGCTACATTATTCAATCAGCAAACTGCAGACAGCTGCCCAAAACAGCATATTGAATACAGTATCTCTAGAAGGCATGAAATTCAACCCAATCCAGCTAAGGGATGAGGCTGGTGTGAGCAAACTGTGGTTTCTTACGACAGAGAAGGTTTCAAAATAACTGGTTTTGGCACGCTGATTTCTCTAGTTCAGTATTTCACAATCTTTGTAGCATGCTACAAATGGAACCACCAGGTAGTGGGTAAACGCGGAGGTTTTACAAATTATTGACGCCTGGATACCACCCTCAGAGGTGCTGTTTTAATTGCCTAGGCTTCCAGAGTTTATAAAAATATGCCAGGTGACTCTGATATGCAGCCAAGGGTGAGGGCCATTGATCCAGTTCCTTCCAGATGTGCTATAAGGGATATAGCACCCACTATATCCCTTATTTTTCACATAAGAAACTACGAAGATAAGCTAAGTCATGTAACTGCCCAGAGTTTCTCTCAAGGCCTTGAGATTTGGGGATCAAGGTTCATTCTCTCTCTTACATTACTCAATACTCTTGGAGCAACCACCTGACTCCATAATCCTAGCATTATCTTCCATCACTGTCCAACTCTTCTATGGCAGCTGCTAACCAGTCTCTAAAGCCTTATCTACCAGGAGCTCAAGGACTCTGGTGACTAAAGACAATAGCCTGATAAGTTGTTTGGTCACGGAAGCTGCCAGCTCTCCTTACAGATCATGAAGGGTGTGGCACTGCCCTTCACTCTACCCAAACATAACCGCTAACGATCTCACATTTTCTTGATGGTCTTTTTCCTGCAACCCATCTCAGGTACCAATTTGAATATTAGTGCAAGCAACAACAAAAAAATCAGTGACCCCAGTTATCTTAAAGAACTAAGAATATGGCCAGGCCTGGTGGCTCATGGCTGTGATCCCAGCACTTTGTTGAGGCAGGAGGACTGCTTGAGGCTGGGAGTTTAACACCAGCTTGGGCAACGTCACAAGACCCCATCTCTACACAAAATAAGAAAAAATTAGTTGGGTGGTTAGATAGTGGCATGTACTGATAGTCCCATCTACTTGGGCATCTGAGGGAGGGAGATCTCTTGATCCCAACAGTTCAAGACTTTAGTGAGCTGTAATGATGCCACTGCACTCTAGCCTAGGTGACATAGCAAGACCTGACTCCAGAAAAAAAAAAAAAAAAGAACCAAGAATACATTGAAATGGAGTTTGGGCTAGTTCACAGATTAAAATAACCCAAGCAAGAACCAAAACTTATGGCTGGGCACGATGGCTCACTCCTGTAATCCTAGCATTTTGGGATGCTGAGGCAGGAAAATTCCTTGAGCTCAGGAGTTCAAAACCAGCCTGAGCAACAGGGAGACCTGTCTTTACTAAAAATAGAAAAAAAAGCAAGCCAGGTGTGGTGGCAGGTGCCTGTAGTCCCAGATACTCGGAAGGCTGGCAAAGGGATTGCTTGAGCCCAAGAATTTGAGGTTGCTGTGAGCTGTGACGCCATAGCACTCTACTGAGGATGAGGGCAACAAACCCAAACTCAGGAAGCAGAAAATGTCTGGTAACCTTCTCCAAAACCAACCAATTCTGATGATTCTCAGCCATTGTGTTTCTATCCATTCAAATTTTAAGTTCCCATGAGAAAGCCTGTTTGATCGGCCCGGGTTTAGGTCTTCCCTCTCAAGCAGCAGTGACATTGAGGAAGGGTCCTCAAGCACACACATGGCCAGTGGAGCTGTTCCCAGAAAAAGGGAACTGTAAAGCAGGCAGCCGACCCAGCTGAAGTCTACTTCCATTACTGCGCTCCCACGCATCCATTCTGCAGGTGGAGAATGGCAAAGGGCAAAAAGGCACAGAACACATTGCTTAGTCAAACAACTTTTATTAAGTTAATGGTCAGCAGTAAAAGTGCAATTACATGAAAAGCCCTGTATTCATATTTTGCATGTTTAATCTGTTTTTCACTGTCTTTACTTATAAGGTGTTGAAGGTGGGACCCACTCCTGAATCTTCTTTCTAGTGGTGGAATAAGGTACATATTGTTCTGGGGTGCCAGTCACGTTGAATTTATGGTTTGTCCAGATAAATTTACGAGCAGTAGGTGGTTTAACTGTTGGAGGATCATCAGTCATACAGTGAAGCCAACGATGCCTTAAATAAAGAGGGGGGGAGAAACCAAACAGTTATGAGGACGCAGCACACCACAGCAGAAGGGGGCTTAGGAGGGCAGCTCTGGAGCTATTAAACCTCAACTCACACTTACTCGCCGAACTTTTCTACGCCTCAGTTTTCTCATCTGAATGTCCCTACTTCCTGGAGATTCACATATACTACCTAGAAAAATCCCGGCACGTGGTAGATACTCAACAAATGCTAACTAGTGCTATTATCATTACTGAATATCCCCAGATCTAAGACACTATCCATTCTCAGACTTACCATTATTTATGTACTTCTATGAAAGAAAAAAATGCTTCAAACTAAATTATGACTATTGATTATAACATATATCCTAATTTTATTTATTTATTTATGTATTTTGAGACAGAGCCTCAAGCTATCACCATGGATAGAGTGCTGTAGTGTCACAGCTCATAGCAACCTCCAACTCCTGGGCTTAAGCTATTCTCTTGCCTCAGCCTTCCAAGTAGCTGGGACTACAGGCGCCGGTCACAATGCCCGGCTTTTTGGTTGTAGCTGTCATTGTTTGGCAGGCCCAGGCTGGATTCGAACCCACCAGCTCTGGTGTATGTTGCTTGAGCTACAGGTGCCACCATATCCTGATTTTAGATGTAAAGTGTATTTCAGAATTGAAAAGTACAGCATGACTAGCAGATGGCTGACTCTAGACTTGCCCCATGCTCAATGGCTCTGACCCCAGAAGGCCTACTGTGAAACCCCAGGTTCCTTCGGAAGAAGAGGGTTTCTGCCTGTGTCACAAATTCAAGCTGGAGGCTACACCAGAAAATACACAATTTATTCACAAGTATCTCCATTGTAAGTGCTTAACAATTTAATTTTAAAGGGTACTTGAGGGGAGGTGCCAGATACCTGGCCTAAAAGCTGGTTACAGGAGCAGAAGGGGAAAAGACCAGTGATGCTGCTGCTACTGACAGAGAAATGGGGCTCAAAGTTTGAGGGGCAAAGCACAGAACCACACAGGACGCTAAGCTGAGGTGCTTATGCAGGAAAGGAGGAGGGAGAGAATTTGTACGAAACCACCTAAGACCTAGAGCTCACAAGGCAGAGAAGACCCTATGGAAACAGGGAACGAGGGGGATAGTCAGACAACTGCAGCACTGCTGCTCCAAAAAAAAAAAAGAGAGAGAGAAAGTGACTACTGGGCAGCGCCTGTGGCTCCAGGAGTAGAGCGCTGGCCCCATATCCCGGGGCTGGCGGGTTCAAGCCCAGCCTCGGCCAAAACTGCTAAAAAAAGAAAGTGGCAACCCAGCTGCAGAGAAAAGGACAACAGAGGAGGTTTCAGAGAAACAACTAAAACTAAAGCTAATGAGAAATTTATGATGCCACGTAAGCCTAACAATATTTGCTAGCAGTAACTGATTGATATAGCTAGGTAATTGGCTAAAACCAGAGTAGAGATGAAATATGATTACTGCTGCTATATTTGTATCTAAAGATAATTGCATCATGATCAGCTTAAGCAATGAAGATGCAGAAGGCTGTATAAGCTGCATGGTGTCTGTCTTACATCCTCTAAAGGAAGCAGGATTAGTGAAGTGACCTGAACTGAAACATCTCGACCACTAATACCAGCACACCAGCGCCAAAGCCCCTGTGAGACGGGGTGTTGAGCCAGACTCCGCTGACCACTCAGAGGAGGGATTAGCTGTTGAAGTCAACGTCGTCACTTACCAAGAGGCTTTATGTGAGCTTAAGGCACAGCAGAAATATTTGACATTTATCTTGTTGAGTTAGCTTAAGTAACTAAAGGAAAATTTTATTCAAATAATTGCTGTCAAGACTCCTGAGGCTAAAATGAAATTTAAGGAATCATAGTCTCAAGCTCATATTTGCCTAGTCATTTACTTAAGTGAAGAATTGAGGAGCTCATGGAAAAATAGAAAATGCTCAAAGAAAGTAGAGAATTTTTTGGCTCGACGCCTATAGCTCAACCGGCTAAGGCGCCAGCCACGTACACCTAAGGTGGCGGGTTCGAATCCCCAGCCCGGACCCGCCAAACAACA
>NW_003852402.1:24973108-24978531 GCF_000181295.1 Otolemur garnettii | reverse complement strand
AAAAAAAAAAAAAATAAAAACACTTGTTCTAGCAAGGCTACAAGCAAGAATCAAGGAATAAATGATAATCTATAATCATTAGAGCAGTTCATAAAGAACCATAAGAAATAAGAAAATGGGCCAGGCTCACACCTTTAATCCAAACATTTTGGGAGGCTAAGGTGGAGGGTTCACTTGGGCCTAGGCATTTAAGATGACCCCAGGCAGAGCAAAACCCTGTCTCTACAAAAAATAAGAATAAAATAAACAAAATAAAGAAATAACAAAGAGTTCATAGTCTGTTAGGCTAATATAACTCACTGTTATTGTTATCACTATTATTATTAAGAGGTAAAAAGTCGTAACTTTTAGGTCTCTATACCAGGGTTTTATTTGCAAAACAAATTTTCAGCTGGACCATTTTGTTCCAACTAATTAAAGATGCCAATGTACTAACAGCATTGTCTAGAAAACCGTGTTGCAGCTACTTCAATTTTATATCCATGTTATTATCTTAAAGGACAAAACATAGAATTAATTATACTTGATAAAGTCAATGAGATTGCAAATAAGGAGACTGGCAGAAAGGGAAAAGGTTACGAACACAAAAGAGAAGACTCTTTATAATGAAAATGTATTACATTAGGGGAGGACTCTGTACTGAAATATATTAAAGTTATGTCAAAATAACTGGAAACAAAAATATTAAATCATAATTTCTGCCATTTCCTCTACCAAAATTATTTCTACAGTTGTGTAAGAGGAGTAAACGTCAAAGAACAGGGAAGAGAGATTTTTCCTTTCTTTGAAAAAACACTGCTTTGCTTAAGGAGCCCCTCAGTTTGAAGACGTCAGCCACTCAAAGTGGAGAACAGAGGCATTTATTTGTAATCAAAAAAGGAAACAGGCCTGAGTCCAGGTGCATGGCTCAGGCCTGTAATCCTAGCATTCTGGGAGCCCAAAGTGGGTGGATTACTTGAGCTCAGGAGTTGGAGACTAGCTTGAGCCAAAGCCAGGCTCCCTCTCTACTAAAAATAGCTAGGCATTGGGACGGGCACCTGTAGTCTCAGCTACTCAGGAGGCTGAGGCAAGAAGATTGCTTGAGCCCAAGACTTTGAGGTTGCTGTGCGCTATGACGCCACAGCACTTTATCCAGGCCAACAAAGTGAGACTCTGTCTCAAAACAAACAAACAAACAAACAAACAAAGAAAACAACCTCAAAGGAAATTTAACAAATATATAATCACATAAAACAGATTTTTAAAAATCACTGCAAATTAAAATATACTTTAATATTGGTATTAATAACAAAGAAGAGAAAGTTTAATTATCACTTTCAGAAAATTCTCCAAAGTTGGCCAGGTGTGGTGGCTAACACCTGTAATCCTTGCACCCTTGGAGGCCGAGATGGGTGGATTCCCTGAGCTCATGAGTTCAAGGCCAGCCTGAGCAAAAAGGGAAACACCCCCCATCTCTACTAAAAATAGAAAAACGGAGGCAAGAGGATCACTTGAGCCCAAGAGTTAGAGGTTCCTGTGAGCTATGACACCACAGCACTCTACCCAGGATGATAGCCTGAGACTCTGTCTTGAAAAAAAAAAAGAAAAGAAAAAGAAAATTTCCCAAAGTAAAACCTCACCAAGTAACCACCAACAATAATAATACAGAGAGCTTCGAATTTTTCTTCTTGGATAATATGCATGATCAATTTTGGGAATCAAGGTTGGTTTTTACCCATATTGTTCATGTTTCAGATATTTTCACTGAATATCAGTAAGAGTAGAAATGTCAAAGATTTTTCAATTTCTCAAAAAACAAATATGAAAGACTAAATAAAGAAAACCTTCAGGCTCGGTGCCTATAGCTCAACCAGCTAAGGCACCAGCCACGTACACCTAAGGTGGCGGGTTCGAATCCCCAGCCTGGACCCGCCAAAAACAACAATGATGGCTGCAACCAAAAAAAAAAATAGCCGGGCGTTGTGGCGAGCGCCTGTGGTCCCAGCTACTTGGGAGGCGGAGGCAGGAGACTCGCTTGAGCCCAGGAGTCGGAGGTTGCTGTGAGCTGTAATGCCACGGCACTCTGCCCAGGGGGACAGCTTGAGACAGCTCTGTCTCAAAAAAAAAAAAAAAGAAAAAAGAAAACCTTCAGAATGTTTCCAAGGTAAAAATACTTATCATAGCAAAACTATTACTCCATCCCACTTTAGTTTATGAAACATTCTCACATGTATCACTCACTCACTTTTAATACTTATCCAGGTATTTTATATTTTAAAGTTGAGGAAATAGAATTTAAATGACTTTGCCAAGGTCCTACATCATGTATGTTACAGAGGTGAGGCTTGAACATAGCCTCCCAATGCTTGAATCAAGAATCTTTTCAATAGAAATTAAATTTATTTTTAGGGGGAGGAGACAGAGTCTTACTCTGTTGCTCTGGGTAGTGTAGAGTGATGCCATCATAGCTCACAGCAACCCCAAACTCTTAGGCTCAAGTGATCCTCGTGCCTCAGCCTTTTGAGTAGATGGGACTACAGGTGCCTACCACAACACCCAGCTCTTTTTTAGAAATGGTCTCACTCTTGCTCTGGAATTCCTGAGCTCAAACAATCCACCCACCTTGGCCTCTCAGAGTGCTGGGATTACAGGTGTGAGTCACCCATGCCCTGCCTCACAGCAAAGATTTTAAAAAACAACAAAACAATAAAACCCAGAATTGGTGAAGTTATAGAGAAATCAACACTCACATATTACTGAATTATTTACCCTAAGAGTATAAATTTGTACAGCCTCTCCAGAGGGTGATTTGGCAATAGTTATCAAAAACTTATAAAAGATGTATACTCCTGCATGTAACAATTTTACCTGCAGGAATCTGCCTTAAGGAAATGAGGATACATGCATAAGTGCTTATGTACAAGGATGTTGAACACTACTTTATAATAGTGAAAAAAAGGGAAAGAATAAAACCAAAAATAAAGAGAATATTTAAATAACTCTAGGCACATCCATATGACCAAAGACTAGACTGGGCATGGTGAAACTGGCCTACAGCACCACTAAAAATTATGCTATAGGGAATACTTCATGACTTGAGAAAACACTGATCATAGTTAAGTTTAAAAAGCAGGCTATTTACTTTATTTAAAAATACCTTTATATAGCATTTATAAGCCTTGGGCACTAATGTACACACCTTACAAATATTAACTCAATCCTTACAACTCTAGAGGTAGATAGTATCACAATTTATAAA
Source organism: Otolemur garnettii (assembly GCF_000181295.1). Taxonomy (NCBI): domain Eukaryota; kingdom Metazoa; phylum Chordata; class Mammalia; order Primates; family Galagidae; genus Otolemur; species Otolemur garnettii. The sequence continues at coordinate 24,975,293 of NW_003852402.1, read as the reverse complement.
TGAGGAAACTGAAGCACCAAAAGTTTAAGTAACTTGCCCAAGGTAGTAGAGCTAGAGTCAAACCCAGGCCACCTCTTCAAAAAGCCCAAATTCAAAACAAAACCAAAAGGATAAATAAGGAGGGAAAAAGTGATAACATACAGTTGTCCCTCTGTATCTGTGGGAAATTGATTCCAGGACCACTAACCACTCCCATCCCCACAGATAGCAAAATCTGCAAATAATCAAATTTCTTATATAAAACGGCATAGTATTTGAATATAACCTATGTTCATCCTCCTGTTTAATTTAAACCATTTCTCGATTACTTATATAATAACTAATACAATGCCTATACATGCCTTCATTCACATGCATGCCACACAGTACTCATCCTAGCACTTGGGAGGCCAAAGTGGGCGGATTGCCTGAGCTCATGGGTTTGAGACCAGCCTGAGCCAGAGCAAGACCTCGTCTCTAAAAATAGCCAGGCGTTGTGGCAGGCGCCTATAGTCCCAGCTACTTGGGAGGCTGATGCAAGAAGATTGCTTGAGCCCAGGAATTTGAGGTTGCTGTGAGCTATGATGCCACGGCACTCTACCAAGGGCAGGAAAGTGAGACTCCGTCTCAAAAATAAAATAAAATAGTACTCAGCACATGCAACTGAGTCTATACACAGTTTCTAACTGTATGGAATTTTTTTTTTGGAGGGGGACAGAGTTTGGCTCTATTACCATTACCCAGGATAGAAAGTAGTGGTGTGATCACAGCTCACTGCAATATCCAACTCCTAGGCAAAAGCAATCCTCTTTCCTCAGCCTACCAAGTAGCTGGGACTACAGGTGGATGCCATTATACTCAGGTAATATTTAAAATTGTTGTACAATCTCACTATGTTGCCCACGCTGGTCTCAAATTCCTAGGCTTAAGAAATCCTACCACTTGGCCTCCCAAAGTGCTGGAATTATAGGTGTGAACCACCATCCCTGGCTATTTTCCTAAATCCTTTGCTTTCTTTCTTTTTTTTTTTTAATTGAGACAGTCTTATTTTTGTCACCCTCAGTAGACTGCCATGGCATCATAGCTCACAGCAACCTCAAACTCTTGGGCTCAAGTGATTCTCTTGCCTCAGCCTCCCGAATAGCTGGGACTACAAGCGCCTGCCACAGTGCCAGGCTATGTTTTTCTTTTTCTTTTTTTTCTTCTTTTTAGCAGGCTCGGGTTGGGTTTGAACCCAGCAGCCTTGAAGCATGTGGCTGGCGCCCTAACCACTGAGCTCTGAGCACCCAACCAATTTTCCTGAATACTTTCAATCCAACATTGGTTGAATCCACAGATGTAGGACCCATGGATAGGGAGGGCTGAATGTATATCAAAATGTCATCAGGGGTTGTTTCTATCTGGTGGGATAAGAGGTTACTCTTATTTCCTTTTTTCCTTAATTTCTTATAATAAACATTTACTTCTTTATAAGAAGAAAATATATTAAAAAGAAAAACCCTTCTAATCCAAACCCATTATACAGATGATTTATAAATCTTATCCAAGTTGTCATTTATTTTTAGACTACAAATAGGGTCTGTCTACGTCTAACCTCATTTCATCCTACCTAAGCCTCCATTAAAAAAATAATTCACTCCCTCTCAAATACTCAAATGTTTTCGTGGCAGACAGACTGTTTCTGTCCATCCACCTTAATGGAATTTTTTCCTAAGTCAATTCCACAATACAATGGTCATTCACTAAAGGTTACATAGAAAACATCTGAAATGTCTTTTTATCTATTAACAGAAATCTATTAATAAGTTCTATACGTGACTGTCTCTAGTATGTACTATATCTCTGATAACCTCTAAATACAATAAAGATGTATTCTGGAAACTGGAATCGAGATGTTCCTCATTCACGAAGAGTAACACATCATTTATTTCTATATACGAGGGTACAGTATTTTTCAATAACTCACCTTTGTAAAATTAGACTCAAGCTTAAATGAAGCACTGAATAGCAAGTGAAATGTTTTAAACAAAAGCTGAGTTTTAAAAATCACAACAATCGGCTTGGCGCCTATAGCTCAACCGGCTAAGGCGCCAGCCACATACACCTAAGGTGGTGGGTTCAAATCCCCAGCCCAGACCCGCCAAACAACAATGACGGCTGCAACCAAAAAATAGCCGGGCGTTGTGGCGGGCGCCTGTGGTCCCAG
>NW_003852402.1:24962585-24973028 GCF_000181295.1 Otolemur garnettii | reverse complement strand
AAAAAAAAAAAAAAATCACAACAATCTTCTGCTTATAATGAACAAATTTTAACAGAGAAAGGTTATAAAGAAAAATAATATTCTATAATATAAGAGAATCTACCTAGGCCGGGCGCGGTGGCTCATGCCTGTAATCTGAGCACTCTGAGAGGCCTAGGTGGGTGGATTGCTTAAGCTCAAGAGTTCAAGACCAAACTGAGCAAAAGCGAGACCTTGTCTCTACTAAAAATAAAAAACTGAGGCAAGAGGGTATATTGAGCCCAAGAGTTTGAGGGTGCTGTGAGCTATGATGCCAAGGCACTCTCAAAAAAAAAAAAAAAAAGGAAAAGAAAACTAAATATGCTCATGAACATTATGAACATAACAACTACATTAAAAATGCTTTAACAGGACTGAAGGACAGATGCCAAAATGCCAATGTTGACACTGGTTGGCTCTTAGGGGGCTACGTGGATCAACCTCCCTTGCCAGATCTTTAAATTCTTCTGAACTCCATTGCTTAGTGTACAGTTGTCCATCACAGTTCACTGTAACCTCGAATTCCTGGGCCTAAACAATCTTTCCACCTCAGCCTTCTGAGTAGTGGGGACTATAGGTACACACCATAGTCCAACAGGTATCACAAACTTTCTACATGTCCAAAGAGAAGCTTCTGATTCCAATCCTCCAGCCTCGTGCGCCAGCCTACCCTTAACTAGTCTTCTTATCTCAATGACTGGTCTCACGAGGGATACCAAACACTCAAGCCCAAACCTATGAGAAGCCCAACCTTGATTCTCCACGTGCCACCCTACTTCTCCATAAAGGCATCTAGAACACATCATGCCAACTGAAAAAAAAAAAAATCTGACCACAATGACTTTAAGCATCCTAAAAAATTAACCTTACACAGGCAAAAATATTTATTTCACCTTGGTCCTAGAAAAATCTTTAGGGACAAAATTATTTTGTTAAAAGAAAGAAATCTTTTGACATATACAATTGTTTATAAAAGAATTTATGTAGTATTATATACCGCTTGAGGATAATGAAACACTAATTTTACTGTGAAAAATCAATGTACAAGGAGAGACTACTGTACTACATTGAGGGAGAAAAGACACATTACTGAGAAACAAACAGAAAGTGCCACCAAGTGGGAGAACAGCGCATGTGCAGGAGAAGAAAATCCAAGCAAGCCAAGTTTTGTTTTTTAACTTGGTTCGAAGGACTTCAGGGCTCCAATAAACCACAAAAGGGATAGTTTTATTTCTCCAAATATAAATGAAAACAAAATAGCTCAAACTTCCTACCTTTCTACACTCAACTTTTTACCTTGTCAAGTTTCGTGTAAACACTAATTACTTAACTGGTTTATGTATCACTAATTTTATACAAAACCTGACTACTATAACAACGAAAACAAAGGCTGGGTGCAGTGCCTCACCCCCATAATCCTAGCACTCTAGGAGGCCTAGGCAGGTGGATTGCCTGGGCTCACAGGTTCGAGACCAGCCAGAGCAAGACCCTGTCTCTAAAAATAACTGGGCGTTGTGGTGGGCGCCTGTAGTCCCAGCTACTCTGGAGGCTGAGGCAAGAAAATTGCTTAAGCCCAAGAGTAGAGTTTAAAGTGCTGTGAATTATGACACCACAACACTCTACTGAGGGTGACAAAGTGAGACTCTGTCTCAAAAAATGAAAGAAATCAATGAAAATAAGGACTTTTGTGACTCACCATATAGATAGATGGTGGCAATTAGGTAAATTAATAATAAAATCGAGGACAATCAAAAGTGGCATAAAGTGGTCTTTATTATCTACTTAAATACATTTAGAGTGTTCTATTCAATGAACTGAAACTAATATAAATCCCGAAGAAGAAATTAAAATCCCATTGCCGATTCTATAAGAGAATAAAATTTAGGAAAATGAAGGTATTGTAACAAAATAATAGATACAAAATTATAGTACAGTATTAGTCTACCCACTGACATTCATTAAGTGACTATCCCCAAAAAAGCAGGACCATGTATCTTTCACTCCAGGTACTCGATAAATATTTGCTGAATGAACAGTCTATAAGCAGAGTGCTGGGTTAGATCTTAGGTGATCAGTTTTTCATTTTCAGGGCATGGGTAGCTCCACTACCCATCTAAAACCCATTTACTCCCCCCCCATGTATATCTTTTGTCTATCTACTGGTAGACCTCGCAGCCTTATTAGCTGCTGGCAGATTCAAAAAGTGAAGAAGGCCCCGGGACAGGACAGATAAAATAAATTCCTGTTCCCATGAGATTTGTTTCCCCTAAGATTAGGGAACATAAGGGAAACAGAGGTTGACTAAAGATATTCCCTGATTCTGTCAAAGCACCAATGCCTCTGAAGGGAAATCGGTCCCTAGGTGAGATTATGCAGCTACTGAACAGACTCATCAAACTATCACATGCTACACTTGGCGCCTGACACCGCAGAAGGACCAAGGACAGGAATCACAGTTTTCCAGCCGGGCGGCAGCACATGTTCCTCTCACTGGGCGTCCCTGCAGTTGTTCATGCGGGTGACAGATCATCCAGCCATCTAGAAGCTGCTTTAACTCCCTAGACGATGTAGGACAGGCTCAACGATGAGAGCCACATACAGTTAGGTGCAGAGGCTGCCCTGACTCAAAGGCTTCATGCTCCACAAAAGCCACCATCTGTAATAACAACCCACGGGCACTGCTTCAGGATATCCACTCCCACAAGGTCGTGCCAGTTCTAAGACCAGCAGCACTCAGGGAAGCCCAAACATAGTTAACTCATCAAGCATTTGTAATTCCTCTCTATCCAGATGCAGCTTAACAATTGGAGGTCAATTTTATCCAGCAATACAGTTGACAGGATCTTATCTGGTTTCCAGGGCAACAGTGCTAGCCATTTATTTGAAGGTCATATTCTTTTAACCCTTAATTTGTGAAATTAAATTGTACACTATACTCTCTCAAATCACTCAAGTCCTATCTGCAGCAGCATTTCTATCCTGACCTTCAGACAAGCGTTTTCAGCTGACTACACCTTCCCCATGTGGTTATTTTCCAAGCATGTCACGCTAACGTGGACAAAGCAGAACTCTTGACAAACCCTTCTAAATCTGCTTCCCCACTCCAGCTTGCAGCCTTCTCAGTACCTGTACTACTGGTAATTCAGGCCAAAAATCTTTAATGTTATCCTTGACTCCTTTTTCTCTCAAAATCCAATGCATCAGCAAATCCTGTTGACTCCATTTTACTTGAAAATAGATCCATGTGGTAATCAGATTGCTCAGTGATCACTTCTTGAGAGACATACCCCAGCATCATGACTGACCTGCTTCTAAATCTATTTAGACAGCAGTAGTATGAGATGTCACCGCTGAAATTAGGTTTAAAAAGGCTACAGCTTCCACCTTGCGTGTTCTCTTTCACTCCTTCTCAGATCACCTGCTCAATGGTGAACCAGCTGCAATGTCACGAGGGGGCCCTGAGCAGAGGCCCATGTAAATGAGTTTGGAAGCAAACCTTCTGCAGTCTCCCTTTAGCCACGTGAGGAAGCTTGACAGTGAATCCTTCCCAAGTCAAGCCTTGAGATCACTGCAGCCCTAGACAACATCTCCACTGTAGCCTGACCCTGAGCCAGAGGCACCCAGCTAAACTGCACTCAGATTGCTGACCCACAGAAACTTTGAGACAATGCTCACTGTCCTAAGCTAAGCTTTGGATAACTTATTATGTAGTAATGGACAACTAGCACAATCTCGAATCTCATAACCTGTATCACTAGCACACTCGTCCAGCCTCCACCATCTCCTGCTTGGGCTTCCTAAGGGATCTGCCCGCTGCCCTTGCCTCCTTCCCCTCTGTTCTTCATAGCAACCACAAAACTGCTTTAAAGACTCGGCGCCTGTGGCTCAAGTGGCTAAGGCACCAGCCACATACACCTAAGGTGGCAGGTTCGAATCCAGCCCGGGCCCACCAAACAACGACGGCTGCAACCAAAAAATAGCTGGAAGTTGTGGCAGGTGTCTGTGGTCCCAGCTACTTGGGAGGCTGAGGCAGGAGCCTCACTTGAGCCCAGGAGTTGGAGGTTGCTCTGAGCTGTGATGCTACAGCACTCTACCCAGGGGACAGCTTGAGACTATCTCAAAAAAACAAAAAAACAAAAAAAACTGCTTTAAAAACATACATCATGGAAGGTATCTGAGGCTCAAAGGAGTAGGGTGCCGGCCCCGGTATGCCGGAGGTGGCAGGTTCAAACCCAGCCCTGGCCAAACTGCAAAAAAATAGTTGGGCATGTGGCGGGCGCCTGTAGTCCCTGTAAACTCTGGAGGCTGAGGCAAGAGAATCGCCTAAGCCCAAGAGCCGGAGGTTGCTGTGAGCTTGATGCCATGGCACTCTACAAGGGTGACAAAGTGAGACTCATCTCTAAATAAATAAATAAAAACGTAAATCAGGCTGGGTGCAGTGGCTCATGCCTATAATCCTAGTACTTTGGAAGAATGAGGTGGGAGGATCACTTGAGGCCAAGAGTTTAAGATCAGCCTGTGAAACATAGTAAGACCCTGTCTCTGCAAAAGAAAAAAAAGAAGAAAGAAAGAAAGAGAAAGAAAATTAGCTGGGCATGTGGTGGCATATGTTTATAGTTCTAATTACATGTCTCGCGAACCAGCATGAAGAGGGAGAGTTGACCGGAGTGGAAATGGTGGGAAAGGGAGAAACAAAGCCGAGAAAGACAGGAGATGGGAGACAGATGGCATCAGGGACGACTGACACCGCCAACGGCTGCAGCCAGCACCTGAACCCTGGACACAGCTTTATTTATACAGTATCTTAACAAGCTTACAGAAATCTTAGCACATGAGATAGCGATCAACCTTAAAGAGGAAAAACTGTGTGCTTGCCGATAACAAGTATGCAAGTATGCGTGGGCTATGTGACTGCTGGCAGGTGGAAACAATGTTGTTAAAGGAGGAGCGTGGCTGGGGGTCACTCCCTGAGCATTTCCCAGGCTGTGGGGGCCCTGCCACCCACAACCCACTCCCCACAACTTGGGAGGCTGAGACAGGAGGATCACTTGAGCGGAGGAGTTTGTGGTTGCCATGATCTATGAAAATACCAGTGTACTCTAGCCCAGGTGACAAAGCAAGACCTAGTCTCAAAAAGATAGAATAGGTGGCACTCGCAGCTCAGTTGGTAGGGTGCCAGCCACATACACGGAGGCTGCAGGCTCGAACCCAGCCTGGGCCTGCTAAAACAACAATGACAACTGCAACAATAACAAAAAAAACAGCCAGGCATTGTGGCGGATGCCTGTAGTCCCAGCTGCTTGGGAGGCTGAGGGAGGAGAATCGCTTAAGCCCAAGAGTTTGAGGTTTCTGTGAGCTGTGATGCCATAGCACTATACTCAGGGCGATAGCTTGAGACTATCTCAGGAAAGAAAAAAAAGAAAGAACAAATAAAAATATAAATTAGAATCCAAAAGCCTTAAGTGGGGCCTGAACAAGATAGGTACCTGTGCTTGGCATGGGGACCCGGGGGCTGGGGGGATACTGGGGTAGCCCAAAAAGTGTATCAGCACCTGCATGGGGAGAGGAGGATGTCTGCAGGGAAGGTGAGGGTAGCAGCCTGGTGTGGGGTGCTGGAGGCAAAATGGGGTCACAAAGGTCCAGTGGGGGAGTGAGATGGCATCAATGAGTACTTAGTTATATACAGTGGAACTGATCAAATAAGTATCTATATTAAAGAAAATGGAAAGGGAGAAGCTTGAGTGTAACCTGCGGTGTTAGACTGGAATCAGAGGTGTTGGTGTAGACATATCAAATCATTAAACATGGATGGGCACCTGTAGCTCAATGGTTAGCGTGCAGGCCCTGTGCACTGGGGTGCGGGGGTGGCAGGTTCAAACCCAGCCCAGGCCTGCTAAACAAAAACAAACAAAAAAATCACATTCCCTAGCCTGCCCACTGGGAACACCTGGGAACAATGACATCTCAATAACAATGAGCATGCCTTGCATTCATATCTTAGTTTCTTTTTTTTTGAGACAGAGCTTCAAGCTATTCCCCTGGGTAGAGTGCCGTGGCATCATAGCTCACAGCAACCTCCAACTCCTGGGCTCAAGCCAATCTCCTGCCTCTGCTTCCCAAGTAGCTGGGACCACAGGTGCCCACAACACCTGGTTATTTTTTGTTGAGTTGTCATTGTTGTTTAGCTGGTTTGAAACCGCCAGCCTTGGTATATGCAGCCAGAGTCATAACTACTGTGCCACTGGTGCCAAGCCAAAAAAATAAAAATTAAAAAAAAAAAAAGACCAAAACTCTAACCCCTTCCAAAGGACCCCAAATGTAGCCTTAATGGGTTTTGACTAGTCAAATTGAGCTCAATTCCAACAACGAAAGAACCATGTTTTTTTATGGAAGTTTCTGAAAACATTATTTTTAGTAATGCATTGTAAGTCACTGACTAATGCAACAAGAACACCTATAGCTTAAGCGGCTAAGGCGCCAGCCACGTATACCAGAGCTGGTGGGTTCAAATCCAGCCCAGGCCTGCCACACAACAATGACAACTACAACCAAAAATAGCCAGGCATGTGGCGGGTGCCTGTAATCCCAGCTACTTGGTTGGCTGAAGCAAGATAATGGCTTCAGCCCAGGAGCTGGAGGTTGCTGTGAGCCATGATGCCACAGCACTCTACCCATGGGGACGGCTTGAAGCTCTGTCTCAAAAAAAAAAAAAAGAAAGAAAGAAAGAAAGAAATACTAGTTAGGGCTTGGCGCCTGTGGCTCAGTGGTTAGGACACCAGCCATGTGTACTGGGGCTGGTAGGTTCAAACCTGGCCAGGGTCTGCTAAACAATAATGACAACAATAACAATAAATAAATAAATAAATAAATGCAACAAGAAAACACAGCATTGCTTTTGTGACGTTACTGCAAAAGATGCATAGCTGAATCTGGTCACGAGGAAACAAACACTCAACAAACCCACATCCAAGGCCATTCTACAAAGTAACTATCATGTAATTTTCAAAAGTATCAAGGTCACAAAGATCAAGGAAAAGGTGAAGACCCAATCCTGTGTGAAGGAAACCAGAGAAACTTGAGATCTACATTAAATGTGTGTTAAGATCTTGCTACAAAAAGCAAGGTTAGGATAACTGATGAAATTAGAATGAAACTGAGTATTAGACAGCAGTGGCTGAATGAGTTCAGAACATGCCTCTGAAAAATACGCTGGTCTGGCATACTGACTACTTTGAGTGAAAGGCACTTAAAAAACCAGCAGGCGCGAGAAAAACACTCTGAGCTTCTTTCTTAAAAGTAAAAGATAAAATTCTCATAAAAGATAAAAGATGTCCTCCTGTACCAGAAGGAAAGTGTCATTATCCATCAAGGACAGGAAGTTGAAGTCAAGGGAACCTACACAAACTTTTTAAACTAATCCTTACCTTCTCAGTCACTTCTCTACCCACTTAACCACCCTATCCCCTTTGCCTTGTCACATTTTCACAGTGCTCTACTCTTTGTCCAATTCAGTACAGGAATACAAACGTGCGACACTGTGTCCTTGGCTCTTCATTTCCTTATGAGGGCCCTGTGCCAAGGAAAACAGTAAATAAATGTATATGCTTTTCTCCTGTTGATGTGTTAGGTGAATTTAACTCTCAGGCCCAGTCAAAAAGCCCTAGAAGGAAAGGGGTAAAATTCTGCCTCCCCTATGTAGTGTATCATTGTGAATTTCTTGATATCAACGGTTATATTGTGGTTATTTACAAAAATTTCCTTGTTCATAGGAATTACACACTGAAGTATTTAGAAGTGATGGGGACTTTACTTAGAAATTCTGGCAATTTACTTTGAAATCAAATACTTCTAATGATTCTGAAAGTTCAGGATTGTTCCAAATGTTAGAAAAACCATACATCACATCACATCACATTTACTTTACCTTCCAGTAACTTCCAAAGAAATTACGGAAAAAGCCAAAGCGTTTACCATGGCTTACAAGATTCTTTCAAGATCTGGACCCTAGCTATTTGTCCTACCTCAATTTTTTTTTTTTTTTTGTAGTTTTTGGCCGGGGCTGGATTTGAACCCGTCACCTCCGGCAAATGGGGCCAGCACCCTACTCCTTTGAGCCACAGGCGCCACCCTGTCCTACTTCATTTTTTAACATCCTCACTCACTCTGTTCCAGCCAAACTGGCCATACTGCTGTCCTTAGAATAGACTAAGCGCACAACATCTTCAACATAAGGCTTTTCAACCTGTGGTTCCCTCTGCCTGGAACTCTTTCCCTTCTAGGTCTTTCCTGAGATGTCACATCCTCCAAGAAGCCTTCTCTACCTCATGACCTTCACATTGCTCTCCACCCCCTTACAAATCCCAGTTTATTATCTTTCTTGTGTTTATGCTACCTCAAATATATAACATTTCTGTTTTTCTGCCTCCCCTACAAAAGCAAGGACCTAGTTTTATTCAGCTTTGGATCCCCAGTGCCTACAACAGTCCTTGGCACCTGGTAGGTACTCAAAACATAGTTACTTGAATGAAGAAAGATGGTAAGCGGTTATTCTCTAGTCTACATATACACAATAATACCTAGCTCTGTAATTTTATTTTATTATTTTTTTTTTGAGACAGAGCCTCAAGCTGTTGCCTTGGGTAGAGTACTGTAGTGTCACAGCTCACAGCAACCTCTAACTCCTGGACTTAAGTGATTCTCTTGCCTCAGCCTCCCAAGTAGCTGGGACTACAGGTGCCCGCCACAGTACCCAGCTATTTTGGTTGTAGTTATCAGTGTTGTTTGGCAGGCCCAGGCTGGATTCAAACCTACCAGCTCTGTGTGTGTGGCTGGTGCCTTAGCTACTTGAACTACAGGCACCGAGCTCCTAGCTCTCTAATTAAAGATAAATCAACCCAATTTCAAATTTAGTCATGGATCAAAGGTAAGAAGCCATAGCCTCATATCCTCCCAGGCCCACTCTGCCCAAGAAAGAATCAATCAAACAAAAACTAGGACAGCTCAGCTCTTAAAACATACATTCTACTTTGAGACCTTGGACTCAAATAGTCAGTCCCCCTAATACACAAAACGCCTTTTCAGAAAAAGCTGACAGTTTTAAACCTATAATCTTAGGTCCTCAGACTTTAAAAGAGCTACAGATTTTACTTCCCATTAAAAAGAGCACAAAATCAAGCCCCAAATGTAGCAGAAGAAAGCTCCTAATCACAGCTACTTTCTTATGCTAAGAACAAATGAGCTTTCTATAAAAACATCACCCATTATTATGGTCTTCACAGCACATCAGTGAAGTAGACCAGAAGCTGAAAACTGGAGCTAGGTAAGCAGAACATACACAGTAAAGACATGTTTTGCTTAGCTCACATGGTATTTTTTTTTTTTCCAAAAACAGTCCAATCAAGTATCCTATTTAACGCAAATAAAAATTTAAAAATTCATTTCTTCAGTGGCATTATCCACATTTTAAAATGTTTTTGGCCACACCTGGCAAGTGGCTACCCTCCATCACTATGGAAAGTTCCATTGGATGATGTTGTATTTAAATCGTCAAATACTTTAATTGTCAATTTTTTTAAACTAATATTGAAAAACAAGAATTCTCACAAGGAAACGCAGATTTCCATCTTTTGAAAACTCCTATCCAGAAACTCTTGGCAGAATTCTTGTGTGACGGAACAGGGACGAGCACACAGGCTGCTGCCCCCTGGGATGCTTTTCAGTTCACTGCAGTCCCCACCACCTCCCACTGTCTCACCTCTGCACTTCACTCCTTCCGTTACACATTGGATTCAAAGTTAGGCTTTAAAATGAAAGAGAATGCACTGGGATTATCCCAGTTTCTACTCACAAGAACCCCTAACTACTTCTGATGATCAAGTACAACAAAAATAAAATGTCCCAACCAACTTGATAAACTTATTTCTAGTTTTGTGGTGAAATTTTCTAAACCAACTAGAAAGGATCTCTGAAGTTTATCTGTATAGCAACCAAAGGTTTTATTTCAGCAATCTATGAAACAGATGTAAGATACTTGCTCTGAAATAGCGCATACAAAATTTGATAATTTAAGTAAGAGCATTTAGAATTTCTATAATACGCATTATTATAGAGTTTTTAGAGACCTAAGAAATCTTAGGGTTTTAATTTTACAGATGAGGAACTAAGCCCTAAAGAAGTAAAGGAATTTGCTTAAAGTCAAACTACCAGGTAAGATCACAGCCAAAGTTCCTTTTGCCTTTCCCTTCATTCAACAGACAGGTGATACCGTGACATACTTTTTTTCCTAAAGACAGCCACACCATTACATAGCCAAGCACACAATGTGATACTGACACCTCGATCAAGAGATAATCTGGCTGCGCCTGTAGCTCAGCAGCTAAGGCTCCAGCCACATACACTAGAGCTGGTGGATTTGAATCCAGCCCG
>NW_003852402.1:24948278-24962088 GCF_000181295.1 Otolemur garnettii | reverse complement strand
AAAAAAAAAAAAAAGAAAAGAAAAAGAAACAGAGTCTCTAGCTGTTGCCCTGGGTAGAATGCCACGGCATCATACCTCACAGCAACCTCCAACTCTTGGGCTCAAGAGAGCCACTCTTTTTTTTTTAAAGAGACAGAGTCTTTCTTTGTCGCACTTGATAGTGCCATGGTGTCACAGCTCACGGCAACCTCCAGTACTTGGGCTTAGGCGATTCTCTTGCCTCAGCCTCCCAAGTAGGGAGCTATCTTTTTGTTGCAGTTTGGCTGGGGCCAGGTTGGAACCCACCACACTTGGTATATGGGGCCAGCGCCCTACTCACCGCCCAGGGTTCAAACGATTCTCTTGCCTCAGTTTTTCTATTTTTAGTAGAGACAAAGTCTTGCATTTTGCTCAGGCTTGTCTCAAACTTGTGAGCTCAAGCTATCCACCTGCCTCAGCCTTCTAGAGCACTAGGATTATAGGCATGTGCCACCACGCCCAGCCTAGGGCTTTCTTATTGCCTCAACCAATGGAAGTGATGCTGAGTGATTTCTAAGACTAAGTTAGAAAGGCACTATGGCTTCTAGCTGGCTCTCTCTCTCAAAACACTTGCCTGAGGAAGCTCAGGCAACATGAAAATGTTCCCACCCACAGCCCCAGTTATTCCTCCAGTTGACGGCCAGCATTAACTGCCAGATACTAAGTGAACAAGTCTTCGGATGATTCCAGTGTCCAGCCTTTGACTCTTCCAACTGAGGCCCAAACACCCAGGAACAGAGATAAGCCATTCCCTGCTTTGTCTTGTCTGAACTCCTGACCCACAAAAACTATGAGAGATAAATAATTGTTTTAAGCCACTTAGTTTTAAGGTAACTTATTATGCAACCACTGAAAGCAGGACTGATGCTTTCAGAATATCCCTGTCTCATAAACAGATATTCAATAAATATGTGTGTAATAAACAAATATTGCCTAGTTAAATAAGATAAAGTCTTGAGTTAGCTTACCATTCAGGCGGCACCATGCTTCCATCCACATCCCAGAAGGTGTTTTTGCCATTCATTTCAGTAGTGTATATAACCCACCGGTGACGGCCTAGGTGGGAAGATGTGAGGAAATAAAATCTTTTTTAAAAAAGTATAAATGCATAATATAAAAGAAGACAACCCTTATGTTAATAAAAGACTTTTACATTCTCTCACGTAAGAGAAATTTTAGAGAAACTAACACTGTGGGTGCATTAGAAAGGCAAACTCTAGGAAGTGCGTAGTAAGGTTTTATCAATAGCCTGGCTGCCACCACAGCTGGGCAGCAAAGCACCCTGGCTGCTTCTTTTAGAGAAATCAATCCTGAAAACTGAAGGTAAACTACATTCTAGTGAGGCAGGGGAATGTGCAGGCAAATGAAGAGACCTTGGAAAAGGTTTTCACACTGTAGGCCATGACAATAGAGTTAGGCTATGATGATGGAGCTGGACCTTAACAATCTTACAATATATATCTTTCTCTCAAAATGTTAAATGTTTGTACTGGAGAGTTAGCAATTTCATTTCCAGGATTTTATCTTTAGAATATTTAAACAAATAAAAATGTCAGTATAAGCAAGTATACTATAGCATTATTAGCATTATTTATTTTTTGAGACAGAGCCTCACTCTGTCATGTTGGGTTGAATGCCATGGTGTCCTTGTAGCTCATAGCAACCTCAAACTCTTAGGCTCAAGCTATCCTTTTGCCTCAGCCTCCAGAGTAACTGGAACTACAGGGGCCCACCACAACACCTATCTAGTTTTTTCTATTTTTAGTAGAGATGAAGTCTTGCCCTTGCTCAGCAGCTCTCAAACTCCTGAGCTCAAGCAATCCACCTGCCTCAGCCTCTGTGCCTGGCCTATAGCACTATTTTTCATAGCAAAATTCAAAGGCAACCTAAATGTCAATAGTAAAATGTTTGAAAAAATAATGGTTTCTTCCATCAGTGGAATACTGTGTTGCTATTAGAAAGAGCATACTATGTAGGCTCGGCGCCTCTGACTCAAGTGGCTAAGGTGCCAGCCACATTCACCTAAGGTGGCGGGTTTGAATCCAGCTGGGGCCTGCCAAAACAACAATGACGGCTGCAACCAAAAAATAGCTGGGCATTGTGGTGGGTGCCTGTGATCCCAGCTACTTGGGAGGCTGAGGCAGGAGACTCGCTTGAGCCCAGGAGTTGGAGGTTGCTGTGAGCTGTGATACCACAGCACTCTACCCAGGGGGATAGCCTGAGGCTCTGTCTCAAAAAAAAAAAAAAGGTACAAACATGCATAACATAATTCTGTGAATTTAAAAGAAAAGTACAGTCATATTTCAGTATAATTAGAATACTAGTTCTAGGACCCTCCCGCATACCAATATCTATACATATTCAAATGTTATAATCAGCTCTGTAGCACCTGTCTATATGAAAAATCAGCCTTCCATGTAAGTATACTTCACATCTGGGAGAACTGTACAGTAGAACCTCCCAAGTTGACCTAATTTTTATAGACTGGACATGCACCACATATACATATCAGTACAGCAGGCCTGTAATGACAATCTCCATATGTTGATTGGTTTAACTCCCTCAGGAAGTCAATTTACAGAGATTCTATTGTATTTTCAATCGATATTTGGTCCAAAAAAAAAAAATATATCCTCATATATGGACCCACACATTTCAGACCCTTATTGTTCAAGGGTCAAATGTTAAGTTTATATATTCATTAGAAAATCTTAAATATCCACACAGGCTAAACTATTAAAAGAGTTGTGAAATTACAAGGGGAGGGAGTTTTCATTTTTACTTCATACACTAGATTTTAATGTTTTATAATAGCATTTATAAATTTTTAAAAAATAAAAATAGTGATTTCCAATATGAGGAAAGAACAAAGGGACAGAAGAAAAGATGGCATTTAATATTAGTTTGTAACAATAAAATGATGAGTAGAAAAAATATTGCCTCAGGTGGCTCTGCCACTATTTGTGTTACCTGAGTAAGTCCCTCCGATTTAGATAATTCCTTAAGTCTCACCTTCTTTATCCATAAAATAATAGTTTTTAGATAATTTCTTCACATCTATTCCAGGTCTATCAAAAATTCTGTAATCTTTGTTAGTGTGAAAATTATTATGGGGCAGGTGCAGTGTCTCACACCTGTAATCCTAGCACTCTAGGAAGCCCAGGCGGGCAGATCTCTTGAGTTCAGGAGTTCAAGACCAGCCTGAACAAGATTGAGACCCCTATCTCTACTAAAAAAATAGAAATAGAAAAACTAGTCTGGTGTCAAGGCTAGACTCAGAAGGCTAAGGCAAGATGATCATTTGAGCCCAAGTGTCTAGGGTTGCTGTGAGCTATGATGACACCATGGCACTCTATCCAGGGAAACAAAATGAGGCACTATCTCAAAAAAAAAAAGAAAGAAAGAAAAGAAAAATTAGCCAGGCATCAAAGCATATGCCTGTAGTTCCAACTACTTAAGAGGCTGAGGCAAGAGGACTGCTTCAGCCCAGAAGTTTGAGGTTGCTGTGAATTATGATGCCATGACACTCTATCATTGATGCTAGAGTACCAGAGACTCTGTCTCAAAAAAAAAAAAAAAGGCATAAAGGTATTATGGTTATAAAGTACATAAGTTGTTGTTTACCTCTTGAGGACCAACATGCTTCCATTGCAACCACACACAGTTAACATACTCTTAAGAAATATCCCCAAGCTGTTGCCCTGGCGTCACAGCTCACAGCAACCTCCAACTCCTGGGCTCAAGCGATTCTCCTGCCTCCACCTCCCAAGAAGCTGGGACTATAGGCCCTCACCACAACACCGGGCTATTTATTTTTTGGTTGCAGTGTCATTGTGTTTGTCGGGCCCGGCTGGATTCCAACCCACCAGCTCAGGTGTATGTGGCTGGTGCCTTAGCCGCTTGAGCCACAGGCACCGAGCTGCAACACGAGTTGTTTATGTCACACATTATCTTTGACATCTCTGTTTACTACATTTATAGATTTATCTCATTTGTAATAGCAATACATTTTTCTTTATCTTTTTTTTTTTTTTTTTTTTTGAGACAGAGCCTCAAGCTGTCCCCCTGGGTAGAGTGCCGTGGCATTACAGCTCACAGCAACCTCCAACTCCTGGGCTCAAGCGAGTCTCCTGCCTCCGCCTCCCAAGTAGCTGGGACCACAGGCACCTGCCACAACGCCTGGCTATTTTTTGGTTGCAGCCGTCATTGTTGTTTGGCGGGTCCGGGCTGGGGATTCGAACCCGCCACCTTAGGTGTACGTGGCTGGCACCTTAGCCAGTTGAGCTATAGGCGCCGAGCCGCAATACATTTTTCTAAAAAATGTGTAATTCATCACTATCCAACTTGTGTACATTAATGTTGCTTTTAGAAATTTACTACTAGAACAGTGCTGTGATGGGTGTCTTCAATTTGCAAGAATTATCTGTAGAATGAATTCTTGGAAGTGCTAAGACAAAAGACAGATGCAACGTGAATTTTAATAGGTATTACCAACTTGTCCTCCAAAGACTGGATTAACCTATATATTCCTATGCCTTTCCCCACACTGGGATTTATCAGCTTGAAAAATACTTCAAAATTTGACAGGTGAAAAAAGATAATACTGTCTTTTTAAGCTGTGTTTCTCTACTTACTAGTGAGGATGAGTATTTTTCCATGCCTCTATTGGCTATTTAGTTATCTTTTTTTGTTAAGTATCTTTTTAAATTTTTCTTTCTTTTTTCTTTTTTACGATAGTCTCACTTTGTTGCCCTCTGTAGAGTGCCAAGGCATCACAGCTCAGAGCAACCTCCAACTCTTGGACTCAAAGGATTCTCTTGTCTTAGCCTCCCAAGTAGCTGGGACTACAGGCACCAGACACAAGGCTCGCCTATTTTTAGAGACAAGGTCTCACTACTGCTCAGGCTAGTCTCAAATCCCAGTCCATGAGCTCAAGCAATCCACCCGCCTCTGCCTCCCAGAGTGTTAGGATTATAGGCATGAGCCACCGTGTCCAACCCTTTAAACATTTCTATTGAGTTTTTCATCCTTTCAAGAACTTTGTAAAAATTACTTGTGTAATATGGAAAATAGACTCAAATCAAATCCCAATCCCATCATTCACACAAATAAAACCACACTCACCAAAAAATTGCTTGTTGTCTTCATAGTATCTGTTGCCATATTTGTCTTGTCCCACTAATGTACCAACCCTCACATCATTTGCCCTGCGAATGTCCAAGAAAAAGACAGAATGACTCTTTGCTCAAAACACAAAAGGAAATAAAATGAAAGTACCAGCTCTCAGATACAAAAGCAGCTGCATCAACTAGAAAAATGAGGCGATCATTTTCCAAAATGTGGGCATTGTCACAGATTGTACACTTTCAGCCTTCATCTCCAGGCTCTCACCACTCAACGTTGAATCACCTTTTAGGTTAAAAGCTCTAGAATCCCTGTTCATGCTTCCCGCAGTATTATGCAGACAAAACGAGAAAAGACAAATTAATACAACTAATCTGCCTAAATTACACTAACAAATGCAGTATCTTCAAATTATAAAACTACTTTTATCTATTATCCCTAAGCCATGAGGCACGAAAAGTTAACAGAATCTTCAGGAAACCGAAGTACTTCATCTTGTCAAAATGATACAATGTTTCCTCGCTTTCCTTTCGGCTCTGGGTCTCCACCTGGGTTTCTGCGGACGACGCTGCTCCTGGGATCACTGAATGTCAGGACTAGTAGGGATCGTTATGATGACCGCCTTACTACACAGAGGAATTAACGGCTAGTGCAGGGAAAAAACTTTCCCAAGGTCACCGAATAAATGTCTTGTCGTGCTCATTACTCTCCAGGACGCGGTTAGGGGTGCAGCCCAGATGCCTTAGTCTCATGTCACAGCTCTCTCTGTAGACTTCAGTCCTGTCTCCGGGTGATCCCGGATAGAGATCTCGGCCCGGGGATTTGAAGTGAGAGACTGGGCCAGTTGTCCTTGACAAGAGCTCTGGATTCTCCAAGGTGATTCAAGCCGGAGCCCCTTTCCACGAAATCAGCGCAGCTTTAACCCCACAGGCCAAGAGCGTGTAGCTGGCAGCCTACCTGAAAAATACTCGTAGATAGCCACGGAGGCCGCCGTGACCACGGATCTGCCCCAGGCCGCGCTTCAGGACCTCCACTATCTCCATCTTGTCCGGCAGGCCCCGCCTCCCGGGTGCACCGCGCAAAACCCGCCGGGCGGAAGCGGCAACTCAGGGGCCGGGAGCTCCGCGCGCTCACGAGGAGGTGGCTCAGCGCTTGCGCAGAGCGGGAGCTCGCAGGTGCGCTCACGAGGAGGTGTCTCAGCGCTTGCGCATGGCGGGAGCTCGCAGGTGCGCTCGTGTTTTAGCTTCCAAAATAGGAGCCACACGTTTCCTTCCCAAGCAAATTTAAGTTTTCAGGTGTTGCAGGTGGCCGTATGGTAGAAAGCTCACGTGCACTTGGCTTCCCCAGACCAGGGTTCCTCCTTTAGGAACTTTAGTTTCCCAGTCTAAAAATAACTGGCTCAGATTATTTCCAAGAACCTTGACAGCGCCAAGGTACTTCAGAAAAAGGATACCATTAAGGAATTTGATGTTGGCCACATACTAATATTGTACATTCCATGTTGAGTCCTTATGATATCGCGTACATGAACTAGCGTTCTGTTGATTGGTGAGTAGGGAGGAGGAATTAAAAAAGTATAAAATTAGGTATCATGAACTAGAGTTGATGTTTTTGTCTCCAGGTTAAAATTCAAAATTTAAATATTTTTCAAATTTATTGGAAAAGTGATACGTGCATTGTTTAGGGATGAAAGGAGGTTAAAGAGGCTACAGGGAGGTGGGAGGGAATTAGGGCCTTCTGGACAAGAAAGTTATAAAGGCCCCTGAAGCAAAACAAATTTGGGGTGGGTGTGACCTAGTTTGTGCTGTTCCTGCAAAATGTAACTTTAGCCTGTGACCCATGTCTGGCCTGTGAATGAACCCCCCCCCCCCAAAACAAAGGTAAGCCTCCTTGGCACAGAACAATGCACACCATGGTTGCCACAAACATCAGACTAACAGACGCCATACCATTGCTAATAAAATAATAGTTCATTATTGATACAGAGTAAAGAAAATTGGATTTATGTGACAACTGAGCTAATCTATAACCAATGAAATGATAGCATGCCTGAAGGCCTAAGGGGAACCAATGGGAATTCTTACAGATGAATGTAGGCGGAATTGGGATTAAAGTACTTATATTGGTGTACTGCCTTTGTGTGACCTCTCCTCTCACTCCCGAGCGGGACCCTCTTCTGCTCCCTGGAAAAGTCTGTGTTTAGGCTCGGTGCCTGTGGCTCAAGCGGCTAAGGTGCCAGCCACATACACCTAAGGTGGCGGGTTCGAATCCCCAGCTCCGGCCCGCCAAACAACAATGATGGCTGCAACCAAAAAATGGCCGGGCGTTGTGGCGGGGGGCTGTGGTCCCAGCTACTTGGGAGGCTGAGGCAGGAGACTCGCTTAAGCCCAGGAGTTGGAGGTTGCTGTGAGCTGTGATGCCATGGTACTCTACCCAGGGGGATAGCTTGAGGCTCTGTCTCAAAAAAAAAAAAGAGAAGTCTGTGTTTATCTTTCTTTTTCGTTTAAATATTATATACTCTTTTACTTCACTTAAATAAAAACTTTACTTCCCTTCTGCTATATTGGAGTTACCCCAGTTTCTTGCTCTCCCTTTGACTCAGCTGAACTTGGTATTTTCTGCTGGGTGAACTGAACCAGGTCCGCTCAACAGCTTAGAGGTGAACACTCATCTCTAACATGCATGAAATTTGAAAATTGTAAATAATAAAGAAGGGGATAAGATATTGTTTCTAATTTTCCAGCAGCTATCTAAACAATATGCCTTAAAACCTGGTTCTCAATTTGAGATGAGAAATTTAGCCCAGGATCACTTCCTTCATCTCTTTTCACCCTTTGCTCTTTCAGACCCTACATCATTTATTTAAAATGTCAAGATTTATGAGATTTACATTCTGTTCCATAACTACAAGCCTTCATAATTGTCTGTAAGACAGTTTTAGAAACTGAAACAATATTATTTCTTGAAAGAACCAAGTAATATGATTGGACACTGAGAATGAATGTAATTTTATGTTAGTAAATCTTCAACCCCCGAAAGGGAAACTTCCAAATATCAGGATCAAATTTTCTTAGGCTCCATCAATTGCTCAAAATCAAGCACATTTGAATTTATGTTTAAATGTCTGAACCTCTGTACCTGGCCTTAAATGCGACTTTTATGTACTTTATTTTCCATATTTTAAAAACTCTACCTGAAATATTTCAATATAGTCAATATAGATTGAGTATATATTCATTTACATATTCCAATATGTATGCATACTTTTTCTTTTTGAGACAGTCTCACTTTATTGCCCTTGGTAGAGTGTCGTATCGTCATAGCTCACAGCAAACTCAAACTCTTGGGCTCAAGTGATTCTATTGCCTTAGCCTCTCATATAGCTGGACTACGGGTGCTTACCACAACGCCTAGCTATTTTTATTTATTTATTTATTTTGTGCAGTTTTTGATTGGTGCTAGGTTCGAACCTGCCACCCCTGATATATGGGGCCTATGCCCTATTCCTTGAGCTACAGGTGGCGTCACCCAGCTATTTTTAGAGACAAGGTCTTGCTCTTGCTCAGGCTGGTCTGAAACCTATAAGCTCAGGCAATCCACCTCCCTTAGCCTCCCAGAGTGCTGGGATTATAGGCATGAGCCACCATGCCCAGCCCATTCTTTTCTTAACCACAATTCTTTTATAAAGAGAAATCTCTCTCCAAATATTTGGTTCCTGAGACACAGTGAATATAGGAAAGGCAGGACAGGTGCTTGATTCTCTCCCTTATTTAACACTTTTCTTTGCATTTTTTTTGTAGTAAAAAATACACAAACCAGAACTTACCACTGTAACCCTTTTTAAATTATACATTAGTATGCAGTATGAATTACATGCACATTGTTGTGAAACAAATCTCTAGAACTTACTCATCTCGCAAAATTCAAACCCTATGCCCATTGAACAACATTTCCCCCCCGGGAACCACCATTCTATTTTGTTTCTGAGAGTTTGACAGCTTTACATACTTCAGATAAGTGAAATAATGCAGTCTTTGTCTTTTTGTGACTGGCTTATTTTACTTAGCATAATATCCACAAGTTGCATCCATGTTGTAATACGTGACAGGATTTTTTCCTTTTTCTTTTCTCTCTCTCTCTCTTTTTATTTTATTATTTTTTTGTAGAGACAGAGTCTCACTTTATCGCCCTCAGTAGAGTGCTGTTGGCATCACACAGCTCACAGCAACCTCCAGCTCTGGGGCTGAGGTGATTCTCTTGCCTCAGCCTCCTGAGTAGCTGGGACCACAAGGCACCTCCACAACGCCTGGCTATTTTTTGTTGCAGTTTGTCTGGGGCTGAGTTCAAACCTGCCACCCTTGGTATATGGGGCCAGCGCCCTACTCATTGAGCCACAGATGCTGCCCTATTTTTCTTTCTTTTTTGAGACATGGTCGCACTTTGTTACTGAGGGTAGAAGGTGCAGTGGCATCATCACAGCTCACTGCAACCTCAGTCTCCTGGACTCAAGTGATCCTCCTGCCTTGGCCTCCCAAGTATGTGAGTCTGCAGGTGTGTGCCACCATGCCTGGCTAATTTTTCTATTCTTGATAGACATGGGGTTTTGCTTGTTGCTTAGCCTTGTCTGGAACCCCTGGCCATAAGTGATGTTCCTTCCTCAGCCTCCCACACTGGTAGTTTACGAGGATGAGCTACTGGGCCTGACCTAATTTTTTTTTTTTTTTTAGGAATCTTTTTTCCATAGTGGCTGCATCATTTTACATTCTCACCAACAGTGCACGAAAGTTCCAGTTTTTCCACATCCTCACCAAAATTCATTATCTTCTGTTTGCTTTGGAGAATGGCCTTTTTTTTTTTTAGAGACAAAGTCCCACTTTATTGCCCTCCGTAGAATGCTGTGGCATCACAGCTCACAGCAACCTCCAACTCCCTGGGCTTAGGCGATTCTCCTGCCTCAGCCTCTTGAGTAGCTGGGACTACAGGTGCCCACCACAATGCCCAGCTATTTTTTGTTGCAGTTTGGTTGGGGCAGGGTTTGAACCCATCACCCTTGGTATATAGGGCCAGCACCCTACCCACTGAGCCACAGGCACCACCAGAGAATGGCCATCTTAATGGGTGTGAGGTGATACCTCCTTGTGACTTTCATTTGCTTTTACCTGACTGCTGATGTTGATCATCTTTTCTGTATGCTTGTTGGTCATCTTTCTATCTTCCTTGAAGAAATGTCTATTCAAATTCTTTGCCCATTTTTAAATCAGGACTGTGGTTGTTGGGTTTTTTTTTTTGTTGTTGTTGTTAAGAGGCCTGGGCCCGGTTTGAGCCTGCCATCCCTGGTGCACAGGGCCAGTGCTCCAACCACTGAGCTACAGGCACCCAATTTTGGTTGTTGCTGAGTTACTGGCATCATCTTCTGATTAATGTCAGTTTACCTTCTTCCCTCAATCTGATTAATGTCAGTCTACCTTCTTCCCTCAATCCGATTAATGTCAGTCTACCTTCTTGCTTCAAAAATGACTCTTTAAGTAAGCAAGACATTGCAACTTTAGGTGACCATTAACTGAAATTTCTTCTATCTCCTACCTAAATTTTTTGCATGAGTTTGTTTTTATGTTCTATTTGTTTGAATTAAAAGACCACAATAGTTTCTGTAACTTATTATTATAGTATGGGGTATTATTATTACTACAGTATTACATTGTATTATTATTATATATTTATTTTTTGAGACAGAGCCTCAAGCTGTGGCCCTGGGTAGAGTGCTGTAGCATCACAGCTCACAGCAACCTCCAACTCCTGGGCTCAAGTGATTCTCCTGCCTCTGCCTCCCAAGTAGCTGGGATTATAGGTGCCTGCCACAATGCCCAGCTATTTTTTGGTTGCAGCCAACATTGTTGTTTGATGGGCCCGGGTTGGATTTGCCAGCTCAGGTGTATGTGGCTGGCACCTTAGTCACTTGAGCCACAGGCACCAGCCATTACACTGTATTATTATTATCACATGAGCCATTATAGTGCTGTTGTTATTACTACATATGTGCTGTTCATCAGGGATCCCAGTTACATACAAACCCGACCTAAAGACGTTCCCAGGAATGTGTTATGTCCGTAACTCAGGGACCACCTCTAGTTATTTTGCCCCTTTCCTCTTTTGCTGCCTTTTGTGTTCATTTTTTGTAGCTATTTGCAAGTCCTTTTCCTTTTCTTCTGTTTCTTCTATAGATTATTTTCTTTGTGGTGATCATGTCCTACAATTTCATAATTATTATGTACTCATGGACTTAGATGTTCCATGCATTTCAATATATTACAGTTATGATTATAATTACCAAGTTGTTTTGTTTTTGGCAAGTAGGAACTTCCTCAGGTTGGTTTCTGAGTCCTTGACCCAGGACCCAGTGATCTTTTTTTCTGAGACACAGTCTCGCTATGTCGCCCTCAGTAGAATGCTGTGGCATCACAGCTCACAGCAACCTCAAACTCTTGGCTTAAGCACTTCTTTTGCCTCAGCCTCCCAAGTAGCTGGGACTACAGGTGCCTGCCACAATACCTGGCTATTTTTTGGTTGTAGTTGTCACTGTTGTTTGGCAGGCCCAGGCTGGACTCGAACCCACCAGCTTTGGTGTATATGGCTGGCACCTCAGCCGCTGAGCTACAGGCACCGAGCTGGGATCCAGTGATCTTTGATAACTTAAATTTTTGGAGTGATAAAATGTTCTCTGCTCATCTTACACATTTTCTGGCCTGGATCCGCAATCAGCTGTTTCTCTAGGAAAGAAACCTTACTCCAGGGTTTATGGTTGCTCAGATCTTAACTCTGCCACTAGCTAGTTATATTGGGCAAGTTGCTTAAGACTCAGTTTACTCATATGTAAAATAGGGTTGCTAATATTACCTACCTCAAGGGATCATTGAGCATTAAATAAGGCACATAAGACTTCACACAGTGTCTAGTATATCTTAAATTCTCAATAATGTTAGTTTGATAGATTACTTAACAAAAGAGGCATATACCTTCTTGCACAATTTTGTTTTTTTTTTTTTGAGACAGAGCCTCAAGCTGTCGCCCTGGGTAAGGTGATATGGCATCACAGCTCACAGCAACCTCCAACTCCTGGGATCAAGTGAGTCTCCTGCCTCTGCCTCCCAAGTAGCTGGGACTGCAGGCGTCTGCCACAACGCTGGGCTATTTTCTGGTTGCAGTCGTCATTGTTGTTTGACGGGCCTGGGCTGGATTCAAACCGGCCAGCTCGGGTCTATGTGGCTGGCGCCTCAGCCACTTGAGCCACAGGCGCTGAACCCTTGCACAATTTTTTTATAGAACATTCTAATTTACTAATCTAATTTGATGAATTGTCTTTAGGCCTAATGCCCAGTTGAATGATACTCTGGAATTTTTTTGTTGTGTTTCTGGATGAATGCGTCTTACTACATCTTGGATCCTGCATATTTTTCCTTCTTAGAATCCTGTCTCTTAAGGTGGCAGCTGGGGCTTAGTAGGTAGGATGCCGGCTCCATATACCGAGGGTGGCAGGTTCAAACCCGGCTCTGGCCAGACTGCAACAAAAAAATAGGCGGGCATTGTGGCAGGCGCCTGTAGTCCCAGCTCCTTGGGAGTCTGAGGCAAGAGAATTGCCGAAGCCCAGGAGTTGAAGGTTGCTGTGAGCTGTGACACCATAGCATTCTACCAAAGGCGATAAAGTGAGACTCTGTCTCTACATAAAAAAAAAAAGAATTCTGTCTCTTAGGTTTGCTTCCATGTTTGATTTTGGTGTTTTGGTTGAGCATATTCTTCAGATTTGTATTTTTCACAATGCATGCTAGAGGTAGAACTTCCCTCTTGGTTAATCATTACCTGGTCATAAAATCCTCGATTCTAAATTATTTCCCCACAGACCTTTAGAAGCATTTCTCCATTGCCCTCTAATATCTAAAACAGTTTAAGAGAATATTGCTTCCAATCTGATATTATTTTGTAAGAAATTTTTTTCTTTTAAGTTTTTCAGATTTTTCTTTGTTTCTTTAAAATTCTAAAGTTTCCTAAGGATTTATCTGGGCTTTTTGGTTGTTCTTTGTTGGGGTTCGGCATCATCTTTATAATTTTTTTTTTTTTTTTGAGACAAAGCCTCAAGCTGTCACACTGGGTAGAGTGCTGTGGCATCACAGCTCACAGCAACCTCCAACTCCCGGACTCCTTGCCTCCACCTCCCAAGTAGCTGGGACTACAGGCACCACCACAACGCCTGGTTATTTTTTGGTTGCAGCCGTCATTGTTGTTTGGCGGGCCCGGCTGGATTCAAACCTGCCAGCTCAGGTGTATGTGGCTGGCATCTTAGCTGCTTGAGCCACAGGCGCCGAGCCTCGCCATCATCTTTAAAATTGAACACGTGTTGAGGTGGGTGTGGTGGCTCATGCCTGTAATCTCAGTGCTTTGGGAGGTCGAGGCAGGCAGATCTCCTAAACTTATGAGTTGGAGCCCAGCCTAAGCTAGAGAGAGACCCTGTCTCTAAAAGTAGCCAGGCACTGTGGTGGGTACATCTAGTCTCAGCTACATGAGAGACTAAGGCAAGAGAATTACGTAAGCCCAAGAGTTTGAGGTTGCTGTGAGCTGGGACACCATAGCACTTTGGGGCAACAAAGTGAGACTATGTCTCAAAAAAAAAAAAAAA
>NW_003852402.1:24945817-24947981 GCF_000181295.1 Otolemur garnettii | reverse complement strand
TTGTTGTTTGGCAGGTCCGGGCTGGGGATTCGAACCTGCCACCTTAGGTGTACGTGGCTGGCGCCTTAGCCAGTTGAGCTATAGGCGCCGAGCCTCCATTTTCTATTATTTCTTTCTGGACTGGAGGTATTAGGTGAACATTGGCCCTTCCAGATTGATCTTTTAATTTTACTTGTATAGTTTCTTTCTTTCTTTGCTGGATATTTTCCATTTCCATCTTTGTGCTTTCCCATTCCAAACCATTTCTTTGATTTTACCTACCAATTCACTAATCTGTTCCTTATCTGGGTCCAGTCCATCAGACCTGATACAGATTTTTTCCAACACATTTTTTTTTTTGGAGACAGTGTCTCACTATGGCACCCTCAGTAGAGTGCTATAGCGTCACAGCTCACAGCAACCTCCAACTTTTGGGCTTAAGAGATTCTCTTACCTCAGCTCCCCAAATAACTGGGACTACAGGTGCCCCCCACAATGCCCAACTATTTTTTGTTGTTGTTGCAGCTGTCATCGTTTTAGTGGGCCCACTAATTTTTTTTATTTAAATAACTTTTCTGATCTCTTTTTCATAGTACTATATTCTGACTTTTGTCATTAACTCGATATTATTATTATTTAGCAAAAGAAAATTAAGGAGACATGCAGAATCCATTTGGATAATATTGCTCAGGAGACTTAATTCTGGACAAATATGATTGTGAACAAAAATATTGCTAGAAACCTCATTCCATCTTCAGTTATCTAAACTGTGGTTCAGATGATCAGTACTTTTTTTTTTTTTTAGAGACAGAGTCTCACTTTTTCGCCCTCACTAGAGTGCTGTAGCATCACAGCTCACAGCAACCTCAGACTCTTGGGCTCAAGCGATTCTCCTGCCTCAGCCTCCCAAGTAGCTGGGACATAACACCGGGCTATTTTTTCTTGCAGTTTGGCTGGCGCCCTACTCACTGAGCTATAGGTGCCACCCCCTATCTTTTCTTTTTGGGACAGAGTTTTATTGTCACCCTCGGTGGAGTGCTGTGCATCATAGATCACAGCAACCTCATACTCTTGGGCTTAAGCAATTCTCTTGCCTTAGCCTCCTGAGTAGCTGGGACTACAGGCCCCTGATACAACACCTGGCTATTTTTAGAGTAGGGGTCTTGCTCTTGCTCAGGCTGGTCTTGAACCCGTGAGCTCAGGAAATACACGTGCCTCGGCCTCCCAGAGTGCAAGGAGTACAGGTGTGAGCCACTGCCCCCAGCCATCCTCAACAACTTTTATTTTCTAATCCTTCTAATGAATTGCTTTGGTTATCATTTTTAATTTCCAGGGGCATTTCCTTGCTCCAAAACTTTTTCTTTTCTTTTTTTTTTTTGAGACGGAGCCTCAAGCTATCCCCCTGGGTAGAGTGCCATGGCATTACAGCTCACAGCAACCTCCAACTCCTGGGCTCAAGCAAGTCTCCTGTCTCAGCCTCCCAAGTAGCTGGGACTACAGGCGCCTGCCACAATGCCTGGCCATTTTTTGGTTGCAGCCATCATTGTTGTTTGGTGGGCCCAGGCTGGGGATTCGAACCCGCCATCTTAGGTGTATGTGGCTGGCGCCTTAGCCGCTTGAGCCACAGGTGCCAAGCCGCTCCAAAACTTTTTCAAGCATCTTGTTCTCATTTATGGATGTAACAACTAATTTCTCTCAAAATATGATATTGGGGAGTGGATTTTTTGTTTCCTGCATTATATCTGCTCGGCAACCCCCGCACAGTCTGTCATGTATTAAAGATTTTCCCCAAATATTGGGCAATCCTAGCCTCTAATTTCACATTATTAAGTAAGGCACTAACAAGCTGAAAGAAAACCCAATGTAGGGTGGCATCTGTGGCTCAGTGAGTAGGGCACTGGCCCCATATGCCAAGGGTGGTGGGTTCAAACCCGGCCCTGGGTGGGTCTGAATAGGCGGGGGGTGTGTACCTGTAGTCCCAGCTACGCAGGAGGCTGAGGCAAGAGAATTGGTTAAGCCCAGGAGTTGAAGGTTGCTGTGAGCTGTGTGATGCCATTCTACCAAGGGCAACAAAATGGAAAAAAAAAAAAACCCCAATGTATACATATGTAACTTGATAATTTGTGGGATTTAAGAGCAATTAGGTGGAAAGTAGGCCTTTTATTTTTTCCTTTAAAAAAAAAAA
>NW_003852402.1:24940810-24945577 GCF_000181295.1 Otolemur garnettii | reverse complement strand
AAAAAAAAAAAATAAATAAATAAAATTAAATTAAAAAAAATCAAAATTGAGATTAGACTGTCCAAAGAAAATAATCCTGGCAGGGAAGTCTACACATGATTGTCAGGATTCTGGGACCAAAGTTAGTTAGCCCACATACAGAATTCAAATTGTCACCTAAGTCATATTTCAACCCTGTATCTTATCCAAGCCTTCTGTTATCCCTATCCTTACAAATTCTATGACCTTTTAGCTCAGTTTCTCCAGAGGATTAATATCCCTGGTCTCCTCCATCCTTGAAAAGGTCAGGGAAGGAAAGTAGTCACCTGACTACGGAGTAGTGAAATGAAGCCCCGTGATTCAGACTTGGTACCACCCTTTTTAATGTCTCAAGTATCATCCCTGCATCTGAGCACCTTGGTCCTCAGGGACTGAGCATCCTGGCTGTGCCCTGCAAGGTATCCTGGCTTCTTTCTCAATGCATTGCCACCGAGAGTGTCCTTGGTTTTGGCCCTACTAAACCAGGAGGTCTTTTTCCATGTGCATTTCTGTCTTTTGGCTTCTCTCTTGTTCTGTCATCGTGTGGTTATACTTCACTGACCTTTTACTGAGATTTCAGGAAAGAAAAAGGCTAATCTGCAGTATTTAGCTGGAAGTCTTCAAACTGAATTGTAATAGAGGACATGGGAATGGTTTCCATGTTTTTCCCTTCCTGGAAGCATGTTAATTAACATCACCCCACCTAAGAGACAAAACAGCCTATCATATACGTCAGTGATGATTCTTAGTACAGCTTTCTTAACATAGCAGATCTACACTTTAAGATAAGATCACAAAGGAATAAAGAATAACCAACCATTGAACAAATAGGATATTGAATATATTTACAAATGTATTGGCAGGGTACAGAAATTTGTAATCCAAGTCACATTTTAATATGGTTTTAAAAACACTTCCAATATAACTACAAATTTAATCAGGAAAAATACCTGAAAGAAACATCTTAATTAACCATTATTACATTATATATATATATATATATATATAACAAATATTATTTGTTTATTTTTTCTTGTTGCAGTTGTCATTGTTGGTTTTAGCTGGCCTGGGCTGGGTTCGAATCCACCAGCCTGGGTGTATGTGGCTGGTGCCCTACCCACTTAGCTACAGGCACCACCCCATTAGTACATTATTTTAATGGATTATTCCCCTGATTCCTTGGTTTACTACGTTGGGTTTATAAAGACATAAACCTACTGTTTTTTTGAATATTTTACAGTAAATGTAGTTTCTTCAGCTGATAATTATAAATAAAACTGTTGTCTATATCATGTTTTAAATAGAGAAAAACTTTCCCTTACTAAATTGGTAAAAACAAGTAGGTGGGTATTTTCAAACTTCTGATTACTATAAAGTAGTAACTAGTAAAATCCACATCCCCACAAAAAACGTTAGCTTTTTCTCTTTTGCAAAAATCTTTATAAAAAAGTACTCTGAGTGCAATAAAATCTCTGTATTTCTGTTTTAAAAATCAACAAACAGACATACCAAAATCATCGTGAAGTCACAGCAAGTATTTAACAGAATGAGTTTTCTTAAAAAAAGAAAAGAAAATTAGTGTGGAAGACATCCAGGTGGTCCAAAATGCGTTTGTTCTGCCAGTACCAAGGCTTCAGGCTGATCCTCACACTACTGTGAAGCAGCCCTTCCCTGCTTTAGTGAAAAATCAGTGCAAATTCCTTTTAAAAAACTACCAATTGCTCATCTTCAAACCAGTCACTGGCTGTGGTAAAATTATTATTTGATCAATTGGGTGGGGGTTTTTCTAGTGACCTGAAAGAAATTGGCTAAAACCCCATGGCAAGGTCATGAAGCTCTAACACAGGCCAAAAAAATGGGAGAGAGATCAGTATTTTATGGAATAAAAAACTTCAACATATATTTTGAAAAACTGAAACATTTGGGGCCCAATTAGTCTCTACTACTTTTAAAACATAGCAGAAACCCAAAAATATTAAAGCATCAACCTTATCTTATGCTCAAAGACGATTTTGTACTACATAAATTAAAAGTGCTTATAACTAATAATATACAACACTAAAAATGTCAATGCCTACAGTCATGAGTGGCCTGTCTCATTGCCAGCAATGAGAGGGGTATATGCTAGGGATACCATAACATTTACAAAATACAAAAAATACATATTCAATTATTATTTCCTACAGTTCTAACATTATCATTATACCACTGAGAATAAATTTCCTTTTGACATGGTAATTAAACAGATACTGTTATGGCAGAGTAAAATGCAAGAATTCCTCCTCTGGGGTTTCTGACCATTAAGTGTTTATACTAGTTCACAATGAAGTTAAATAGGACTAGAACACAGTTCAGAAAAAAAATAAGACTAATTTATTTGGTTTATAAAATAAAATAGAAGAAGATCTTAGTTTAGATATTCAAAAGGTGACAGCTTCAGGCATCGTTTTCACCAAGAATAAACTGATAGCATTTCTTATTCATTTAAACAAGACAGGAAGGGGGACATTCTAATTCCTGCTGCTGCCTAGTCACTTCAAAAATTCTTCTTGAGGAAGCCCATTTATAATAATACTTTGGATTTTGGCTATTCTTTAAAGTTAAAATTTCCAGATACCATTCTGGAAGCAATGAGTTCAATTTGCAATTTGGTATCTTACAGTGTTCTGGTAAAGAACTGTAAGTTTATAGCACTGTGGTCTCAGTTTTCAAATGCTGTGACCAATTATTTGAGAGTTATAATCTGCAGGCTCCATTTTTAAAATATGTGGAATGACACTGTCAATTCGTACATTGCCAATGAGACCTTTGAAAAACAATTCTTCTGTGATGGTAGCATTCATCAGTCTCAAAGCTGGCAATCGGAGTAGAAGTCTGGATAATCTAAAAAGAAAAAGGGGGAGAGAGGAACAAGGTTGTAAATCAGAAAGATTTAGTAGAAAAATGAGTAATTTCTGCATGTATTACTTGCAACCTAATTTAATAAAGATGTCATTTTCAACAGGTAAAATCAAAACCTGAGCTTCCTCAAGCCGTAGAGTATGTGACAATCACCTGGACATTGATGCAGCCTAACAGACTCCACAGCAAACTCCTGCCCTTTACTGCTATGCTGTGCTGCCTCCACGTGGGTGTATGAACCATGGAACTAAGTTATTAAACCACGGGGCAAGGTATACATTTAAGACAATTTGTGTCCCCCCCACACCTCTCTCTGCCTTTCTTCCCTGCTCTCTCTCTTCTGCACCTCTTCCTCCTCACTCTTCTCTACGCTCTCTCTCTCTCTTCTCTTCCCCACTCTCTGCTCATCTCTCTCCTCTTTTCTCTCCTCCTCGGTGCTGCTCTGCAGCCTCCCTCCCCCCACCAATAAAGATCTTTTGTACAAGCAAAAAAAAAAAAAGTTACACATTTAAGAATAGCTTAGGGGGCGGCACCTGTGGCTCAGTGGGTAGGGCACTGGCCCCATATACGGATGGTGCCAGGTTCAAACCCAGTCCCGCTCAAACTGCAACAACAACAAAAAAAATAGCCGGGCGTTGTGGCAGGCACCTTAGTCCCAGCCACTCAGGAGGCTATGGTAAGAGAATCGCCTAAGCCCAGGAGTTGGAGGTTGCTGTGAGTTGTGACATCACAGCACTCTACTTAGGGCGACAAAGTGAGACTGTCTCTACAAAAAAACAAACAAAAGTCTTTGGGTAGGTAGCACCTGTGGCTCAGTGAGTAGGGTGCAGGCTCCATATACTGAGGGTGGCGGGTTCTAACCCAGCCCCAGCCAAACTGCAACAAAAAATAGGCAGGCGCCTGTAGTCCCAGCTACTTGGGAGGCTGAGGCAAGAGAATCACTTAAGTGCAAGAGCTGGAGGTTGCTGTGAGCTGTGATGCCACAGCACTCTACTGAGGGTAATAAAATGAAACTCTGTCTCTAAAGAAAAAAAAAAAGAATAGCTTAGCAACTCATTTCAGGTTGAAGGAACAGCAATATTTTGTATTATAGGACACACCAGTTTCAAGGATAATGGTTTTCTTGGTTTTGCTTTGTAAAAAGCTACTGAAATGGCAAAACCAACAACAGTTGTTATTACTAGAAAGAGCATAGATTATGGAACCAAGACCATTGTGTTCAAACCTTGATTCAACCGTCTCCTATGTGAATGTATGTCAGCTGCTTACTTCCTGTCTCAGGTGCTGTTGTGAAGATGAATGAAATGCTTCCTGCCTGTTTCTGTGCTAGGCAGTAAGGTTCTTTAGGGCAGGACTGTCTTGTGTGAGATCATTCTGAGTTGAAAATTGTTATCCAGGGATAATTTATTATTTCTAAGTAACAAGAAATATAAAACCTGAGAAAGAGTTCCAGTTCAAAGCATGCACAACCGAATAGGACAGCTGCCAAAAAGGAGAAAAAAATTTAAAAACTGTTCGTATTTACATGTGGCATAAAGCAACTTTTGAAACCTTAAAAAAATGAGAAAAAACCCACAACAAAACCACCTTTCCAAAAAGCTTGTGGTACGTTTATTTGTCTTCTTCTTTCATAAGGCCTTGCAGGCTAACACTTGAGACCACGTGAGAACAGCGGCCCCATGATTAAGTGATCTTCCTGTAGCCGTGTGCTCTACTCAAATCACTCAGCTCCTGTTCCTAAGAACTGATCTGTATCCACAAAACTGGTAGGAAGCAGGATAGGAAATTGTTTACATATAACAATTTCTTTATATGTGTGTGTGTGTATATATATATATGTATATATAT
>NW_003852402.1:24936473-24939665 GCF_000181295.1 Otolemur garnettii | reverse complement strand
GGCGGGTTCAAACCCAGCCTGGCCAAACTGCAACAAAAAAATAGCCGGGCATTGTGGTGGGCGCCTGTGGTCCCAGCTACTTGGGAGGCTGAGGCAAGAGAATCGCCTAAACTCAGGAGTTGGAGGTTGCTGTGAGCTGTGACACCACAGCACTCTACTAAGGGCAATAAAGTGAGACTCTTGTCTCTAAAAAAAAAAAAAGAAAAAGAAAATCAGCCTTGGGCGGCACCTGTGGCTCAAAAGGGTAGGGCGCTGGCCCCATATGCTGGAGGCGGTGGGTTCAAACCCATCCCTGGACGAAACAAACAAACAAAAAAAATGAAAAATCAGCCTTGGTTTTTTTTGTGTGTGCTCTACTCAAATCACTCAGCTCCTGTTCCTAAGAACTGATCTGCATCCACAAAACTGGTAGGAAGCAGGACAGGAAAATAAGTTAGATAAACCAAGGCTGGGAAGGGTAAATGGTGGGACCACACCTACGGTGCATTTTACAAGGGTACATGTTAAATCTAAGTATAGAAAATAAATATCTTAACATAATAACTAAGAAAATGTGGTGAAGGCTATGTTAACCAGTTTGATGAAAGTATTTCAAATTGTATATAAAACTAGCACATTGTACCTCATAATTGCATTAATGTACACAGCCATGATTTAATAAAAAGATTTTAAAAAATAAAAAAAAAAACCAAGCCTGATTTTCTGAATGGAACTATTAAGAACTTATTAAGTTCTTTATTATTTTATATATAGTCTTTATTATTTTATATATATATATACATGAAGAAATTGTTATATGTAAAATGTTCTTTTACTGGTTTGAAGTATGGTAAACTAATAAAAATATTTTATTTACTACAAGCAAATACTTTATATTATATATAGCCCTTACTACAAAATAGGCACTTTATATAAGAAGATATTAATTGACTTAATCATTAAAATAATTGTAAAAATTGAATACTATTATGATGTCCATTTTATAAGTAAGCACATGGAAGCATATAGGCAAAAAGGCTACATACTTGTGCCTTTTTGCCTCTGAGAGTGAGCAGGAATAAAAGTCATGTTTTTCTACAATCTAGGAAGCTGTGAAGTAGAACCCCCACTATGGCCTTTGCCCTAGCGGGAGGAGTGTGACATTGCTCTGGCTGAGCAGGGCCAGGAGGACTGGTGCGCGTAGGTGCATCACAGGCATACTTTTGGAACCTCTGGATTATGGACTGACAAGATCAAATTACTGCCTCCAGACGGCTTAAGGCTTCAAATCAGTTCCATCCCCCCACCCCCAGCCCTTTCCGTATCTATCAAGAATCAGCCAGAGAGCTGATAGTGTTTCCTTAATTACTATTTTGAGCATAATGAATAACTTAGAAGAATGTGTATTACTGTGTACTACCAGACGTGTATCACTTAATCAGCAGTCTGACAGGAACCTAGCAAAAGCTAATTTGTCTTTTTACAGTATATCGCTGAGGTAATGGAATGATTATTGATTAACAGTGTGTATGTGCAGAACTGGCTATTTAAACTAGTGGAGAAATAAAGAACTTTGCTACTCGCCATCTCAAAGGGTAGCCATTCTCTGTCTCTATACTATTCCAATAGCAAACCTATACTCTGCGTTACCCATCCGCGACACCTGACAACAAAGCAGAAGTTCAGTAACGTGTCCAAGGTAATGCAGCTGGTAAATGAACAAGTTAAGATTCAAAACCCAGGTGTTCTGGTTCTGATAGTGGATCAGAACAGTAGCCTGTTCTGACAGGATACTCTGATATCCTGTCCTTCTTCCAAAATTGAGTGGCTGTTATAAAAATGAATTTTCATAACTTGGAGGGAATATCATAAATTATGTTTCAAAATTAATTATTTTGAAAAAAGTTACAAAACAGTCTGTATTTACTTAATGCTCTCCCCCTTTTGTTATAAAATCCAGTATTTCATTCGAAGAGTTTGGGCATTAGAGTCAAACTAGCTGGGTTCATAGTCAGGCTCTACCATTATTGTGTGAACTTGAGCAAGCTACTTAACCTCTCTGTGCTGAAATCTCTTAGGTAAAATATAAGAACTGGATTAAATATTACCTGTAAAGTACTTTTAACAATGCAATATTGCTTTTTATAGCATTTGGTATCTCAAAAGTTGTGGTTGTCTGAAACATTTAATTACTCTTAGAATGGAAAATAATGAAACAACCGATTCAAAAAAGTTTTTAAGTGAATTTAACTTCTAGATACCTGTAGGTGTCATCTGGATATGTTTTGGTTATATAATCTTGGAATTCCACATATGCCTTTTCCTGAAATTTCTCAATCTGTTCCATGTTTTCTAGGCCTGGGTGATCTGAAACATTAAAGAATACATTGTTACCTTAATTCTGAATGATCATTTCAAGGGATAGAAAAAATAGTTAAGTCAAAAAAGAAGCCCCATCATAATGTGTGGCTGTTTCATTCCATAAATATTTACTGACACTGCCTACTATATATCAAGCAATAAGTATTTTACATACTTATTTTATCTCATGTATGTATATTCTAACATCTAGTAACAAATGAGACCACTGGCAATTACCAAAATAAATAGCTTTCCCTCTGTTCCAAAGTGGTGAAAAGGATTTTAATCATTTCACTTTATATAGTAGCAAAAAGCTAAAATAATGCAGCTTAGTTTTAAAAAAGTTATTTTTATTTTTTTTTAGATAAAAATCTCACTTTGTCACCCTCAGTAGAGTGCTATGGAATTATAACTCACAGCAACCTCAAACTTTTGGGCTCAAGTGATCCCCTTACCTCAGTCTCGTAAGTAGCTGGGACTACATGCACCTAGCACAATTCCTAGCTGTTTTTAGAGACAGGTGTCTCGCTCTAGCTCAGGCTGGTCTTAAACTCGTGAGCTCAAGCAATCTACCCACCTCGGCCTCCCAGAGCGCTAGGGTTACAGGCGTAAGCTACTGGACCCAGCTTAAAGAAAAAGTTTTTAGGCTCAGCGCCTGTGGCTCAAGCCGCTAAGGCGCCAGCCACATACACCTAAGGTGGCAGGTTCGAATCCCCAGCCAGGGCCCGCCAAACAACAATGATGGCTGCAACCAAAAAATGCCAGGCGTTGTGGCGGGCGCCTGTAGTCCCAGCTACTTGGGAGGCTGAGGCAGGAGACTCGCTTCAGCCCAGGAGTTGGAGGTTGCTGTGA
>NW_003852402.1:24935364-24936447 GCF_000181295.1 Otolemur garnettii | reverse complement strand
CCCAGGGGGATAGCTTGAGGTTCCGTCTCCAAAAAAAAAAAAAAAAAAAAAAAGGTTTTTAATCCATGAAATATTGGCAGATTATATTCTCTACTGTATTTTCATAAGGAAAAAAAGCCCCACTATTATTAGGTAAAAGGTACTTAAAAATTATGAAACCATGGACATCACATCTATATAAAAATTATAACATGGAAATATGAAATAATCTATGTAAGCATTTCATTGATCAACATTTCACAAGAATGGAAATACTAAACCAACTTCATAGAAATTATATGTAACTTAAGAAATGTTGAAAACATATGAAAAGCTCTGTTCTCACAGATGAAAATAAAAAAATAAATGGAAAATATTTAGAAAAATAAAACTACATTATCATCCTGACTTCAAATCTATATTCTTTTTTTTTGTTGGGTAAGTGCCATAGCATCATAGCTCACAGCAACCTCCAACTTGGGCTCAAGCAATCCTCTTGCCTCAGTTTTTCTTTTTTTGGTAGAGACAGGGACTCACTTTTGCTCAGGGTGGTCTTGAACTCATGAGCTCAAGCAATCCACCTACATCAGACTCCCGAGTGCTAGGATTACAGACGTGAGCCACTGCACCCGGCCTAAATCTATATTCATTTAATTTCTAGCTAAAGAAAATCAAAGTGACAGGTTGTGAAAAGAATGTAGACACATGTTATTAATTCATGTGAAACATTTAGAAGAAATAGTACAAAAAAGTTTAACGATCTTAGGCTATCACTGAGGCAAAGAAGCAAGTTTCCTCAGACAATTTTATTACGATGCATAGATACAGAAATACATATAAAAAATACAGGACCTAAGAGAGCAGTCAATTTTGCTAATTCAGAAATTTTTTTTTTTGAGACAGAGCTTCAAGCTGTCACCCTGGGTAGAGTGCTGTGGCATCACAACTTACAGCAACCTCCAACTCCTGGGCTCAAGCGAGTCTCTTGCCTCTGCCTCCCAAGTAGCCGGGACCACAGGTGCCCTCCACAACGCCTGGCTATTTTTTGGTTGCAGCCATCATTGTTGTTTGGCAGGCCCGGGCTAGATTCGAACCCGCCACCTT
>NW_003852402.1:24933602-24935051 GCF_000181295.1 Otolemur garnettii | reverse complement strand
GACAGCTTGAGGCTCTGTCTCAAAAAAAAAAAAAAAAAAAACCTTACTGTCGTTTTACTATCTGTGAGAACTATGGACTAGCAGGAAAATAAGAGACCCATTTTTTTTATCTGTTGGTAACTCCATAGATGTTTGGAAATTTAATCCATTAACAGCAATACTTATCTCTCAGTCTGCCATTTAACAATGCCTAAAAAAATTGCCTAAGAATACAAATGTTGATGTGAAAACAGAAATAAAGGCCATAATGTTATTTCTCTGATTTCTTAATCTTCCTCTTCATGCCCAGGTCAATGCCTAACATCTTTAAAAGTCACCAGTTTAAAGCATACAATTCAATGGTTTTTAGTATATTCAGAGTTGTTCAACCACCACCACAATCTAATTTGGGAACACTTTTGTCACTCCTAAAGAACTCTCTATCCATTAGTAGTCACTCCCATTCCACCTCTTCCTTAGCCTCTTGCCACCACTAATCTGTTTTGTCTCTACTGGTTTGCCCTGGTGCATATTTCACATAAATGGCATCAAACTGTATGTGGTCCTTTGTGATTGGCTTCTCTCACTTAGCAGAATGTTTACCCATTTTGTAGCATGTAACAGAATTTCATTCTTTTTAAAGGCTGAATAATATTCTATTGTATATAATTTCATTTATTCATTTGTTTGTTGGTGGTTGCTTGCTTGTTTCTAATTTTTGGTTACTATGACTAATGCTGCTAAACATTCACGTACACATTTTTGTGTAGAGTGAAACTGCTGGATCATAAAGTAACTCCAATGTTAATTTTTATGAATTACTCTTTTCCAAGACAATGGTACCATTTTACACTCTCATCAGCAAAGTGTAAAGGTTCTAATTTCTCCACAGCCTTAAATGCTGTATTTTATTTTTTATTTCTTATAGCCATAACTGTGTACATTAATGCAATCATGGGGCACAGTGTGCTGTTTTCATATACATTTTGAAATACTCTCATCAAACTGGTTAAATGCTGTATTTTAAATAAGAAGTAAATGTTTACATACCTGGACTGAAGAGTACTATTGCCTTCAGGTAGGCATATTCATATCCATCAATGCAGAGTTTAACCATGCTGTTACAGAACTCCTGTAGTTTGAAGATGTGCTCCATCAATAATTTTCTTTTTTCTGTTGACATTTTATCTTTAAAAACAAACAAATGCATCTCATGTTTGTCTAAAATGTATGGCAGTTTTCTTTTCATCCACTATATTACCCTGTCACTAATTTCCAGCTTGGGATATAACCAATCCTTAAATATTTAAAAATCAGTATCTCCATAATTACAGATGAAACTATCATCTTTAAATAAATTGTTTATTCAAGAAAAACAAGCTGGCTCGGCGCCTATAGCTCAACCGGCTAAGGCGCCAGCCACGTACACCTAAGGTGGCGGGTTCGAATCCCCAGCCCGGACCCGCCAAA
>NW_003852402.1:24930364-24932550 GCF_000181295.1 Otolemur garnettii | reverse complement strand
TTGTTGTTTGGCGGGTCCGGGCTGGGGATTCGAACCCGCCACCTTAGGTGTACGTGGCTGGCGCCTTAGCCGGTTGAGCTATAGGCGCTGAGCCGCCGCTTGAGATTTTAAGGTGATTTCTCTGCCCTTTAAGGAGGAAGAAAGTAAATCATTTAAAAATAATGTAAAGGCTTGGCGCCTGTGGTCCCAGCTACTTGGGAGGCAGAGGCATAAGAATTGCTGAGCCCAGGACTTAGAGGTTGCTGTGAGCTGTGACGCCATGGCACTCCACCTAGGGGAACAGATTGAGGCTCTGTCTCAAACAAATAATAAATAAATAAAAAATAATGTACAATAGGCTTGGGACCTATAGCTCAGCGGCTAGGGCGCCAGCCACATACACTGGAGCTGGCTGATTTGAATCCAGCCCAGGCCTGCTAAACAAGATTGACAACTACAACCAAAAAATAGCCGGGCATTGTGGTGGGCGCCTAGAGTCCCAGCTACTTGGGAGACTGAGGCAAGAGAATCACTTAAGCCCAAGAATTTGAGGTTGCTGTGAGCTGTTGACACTGCAGCACTCTATCCAGGGTGACAGCTTGAGACTCTATCTCAAAATAAATAAATAAAGAAAGAAAAATAATGAGAAATAGAATATGGTAAGGAACTAAAAAGCAGTCCCTAATTTATAAATTATTCCTGAGCTCAAAAGATAGTCTTCCCATTTGAAGATGGGGCACCCTCTTGATTAGGCCACAAGTCATTCTAAAGTCAGGCACTGATAAACCAGTGATTGCCTGTCTCCTCAAATGAATTAAGAGTTCTGTGACTACGGCTTGGCGCCTGTGGTTCAAGTGGCTAAGGTGCCAACCACATACACCTAAGATGGCGGGTTCGAATCCAGCCCGGGCCCACCAAACAACAATGATGGCTGCAACCAAAAAAAATGGCCAGGAGTTGTGGCGGGCGCCTGTGGTCCCAGCTACTTGAGAGACGGAGGCAGGAGACTCGCTTGAGCCCAGGAGTTGGAGGGTGCTGTGAGCTGTGATGCCATAGTACTCTACCTAGGAGACAGCTTGAGGCTCTGTCTCAAAAAAAAATAAGTTCTGTGACTTCAGAACTGTTTAGGTGAGAGAATAAACTCTGATTAATTGGTACAAAGTCAGCATATCTTGGGATTCAGAGGGCTATAAGAAGACGAGCAGTTTAAAAATTGGGAGAATTATACATTTTAAAATATTTGATAACTTCTACATAAACTAACCTTGGATTCTTTAGTACCTGTTTCAAAGTGCAAGAGATTCACAAGCCTGGTCAGAAACAGTTTCAATTTTGTTACACTGTCATTTAAAAATATTTTTAGATGATTAATGGATTTATCAAAATGTAAAAATTATCTAGAGTAAAAAGGATATTGGGACCTCAAACATTAATATAATCATCAGCTATCTAACCTCTGTCATGAGACAGAGTCTCACTCTGTTGCTCCAGGCTAGAGTACTCCTGGGCTCCAGGGATCCTTCTGCCTCAGCTTCCTGAATATCTGGGACTACAGGGACCCACTATAACACCTGACTAATTGTTTCTATTTTTGAGAGATGGAGTCTCAGTCTGGCTCAGGCTGGTCTTTAACTACTGTGCTCAAGGGATCTGCCCACCTCGGCCTCCCAGAGTTGTTAGGATTACACGTGTGAGCCACTGTGCTCAGCCTTCAGTCATAATATTTTATAAAATTGATGCCTCCACTTACATCCTGGCAAAGGTAATAATAAGGTGCTCTTTACCTTGTTGAAGACTACTGTGAAGACAATTGACAAATGTCGCTAATATAGTTGCTACATTCATCACTTGCCAGCACTGGGCAAGACCAAGAGTAAAAAGTTCATTCCAATAAGCTTTCACCAATGATATGCTGTTTTCTTGCCTATTAAAAACAAAAATAAAAGCACAAATCAGATATTATTAAAGTGAATTTTGTCAACTTTATGATTGATCCATATACTTAAAGACAAAATACTACTAAATTATTCTAGAAACACTAACTGGGCACGGACTGTTTTATATATGATAGTATGTTGATAGTGAGT
Source organism: Otolemur garnettii (assembly GCF_000181295.1). Classification (NCBI taxonomy): domain Eukaryota; kingdom Metazoa; phylum Chordata; class Mammalia; order Primates; family Galagidae; genus Otolemur; species Otolemur garnettii. Next base: position 24,930,484 of record NW_003852402.1, on the reverse strand, counting down.
GATGAGGAATGCTTACAAATTTAAATAGTAGCTAGCTCATTATAGGCCAATTTATAAGAACAATTACAAGTAATATTTAAAATATTAGAGGTTTTAATCTCACATTTCTTTTTTTTTTTT
>NW_003852402.1:24928071-24930266 GCF_000181295.1 Otolemur garnettii | reverse complement strand
GAGTCTCCTGCCTCAGCCTCCCAAGTAGCTGGGACCACAGGTGCCTGCCACAACGCCTGGCTATTTTTTGGTCGCAGCCGTCATTGTTGTTTGGCGGGTCCGGGCTGGATTCGAATCCACCACCTTAGGTGTATGTGGCTGGCGCCTTAGCCACTTGAGCCACAGGCGCCGAGCCTAATCTCACATTTCATGGAAATGGAGTTAAGATTTTTTAAAAAATGAAAAGAAAAGCATACATTTAAAAAACCTTTCCTAAAGGCTGGGTGCAGTGGTTCACGCCTGTAATTCTAGCACTCTGGGAGGCTGAGGGGGGTGGATTGCCTGAACTCACAGGTTTGGGACCAGCCTGAGCCAGAGTGAGGAGCCCCCCTCCCCCGTCTCTAAAAATAGCAGGGTGTTGTAGTGGGCACCTGTAGTACCAGCTACTCAGGAGGCTAGGGCAAGAGAATTGCTTGAGCCCAGGAGTTCAAGGTTGCTGTGAGCTATGATGCCACAGCACTCTTCTGAGGGCAATAAAGTGAGATTCTGTCTCAAAAGAAACAAACAAACAACAAAAAAAACCTTTCCCAAGTTTCCTTCTGCTATAAATTCAAGTTAATACTTTTCTTAAAAAAGGAGCAATTTGAGTTATGACACTTAGTAACCTATTTCAAGGGAAAAATGGTTCCTTCTGTTTCAGATGAGACTTAAGTATTACTACAAACAAGATAACCAAGATTTTAAACAAGAGGTAAAAAAGGTCAAAATTCCTTTCCTGAATTTCAGAATATCAGCAGCACAATAGAGTAAAAAAAAAAAAATAAAAATTAGAACATGAGTCAAAGCACAAAGGTGTTTTATACATTTACACTTAGGTTAGTTTCAGGTAATAAAAATTCTACATTATAGTAGGATGATACATCAGAAAATTAGGAGGTTCAGGTAAGGTGGTTAGAGAAGGCCTTTTTGGGAAGGTGATATTTGATTAGAGAAAGATGAGACAGAATTTTTAAAAAATGATCTAGGGCAGTGGTTCTCAACTTTCCTAATGCTGCAGCCCTTTAATACGGTTCTTGTGGGTCGACCCACAGGTTGTGAACTGCTGATCCAGGGGAACAGTATTCCAGGAAGATGAAAGAAAAAGGGCAAATGTGCTAAGGTAAGAATGAGCATATAACAGGTGTTCAATGAAAGGTGCTGACTGAATTACTAACTGCTGTCCTGTCTTCTCAGCATGTCCTTTCCCCACCTTGTTTTCCTAGCGAATACCTGCCAATCCCTAACAATATAGCTCAGAGCTCATTTTTTTAAAGAAATACCTTAGCACATTCCTCTCTCAACATAGTTAACCATCCTCCTTTGATGCTGACTATACCCTTACATTTTATATTTCACAGTATCCTAACTTAGTGTTTTACAGGTCTGTCTCCCGTACTATTATAATTTTTCTTTTTTAGATAGAGCCTCAAGTTGTCCCCCTGGGTAGAGTGCCGTGGCATCACAGCTCACAGCAACCTCCAACTCTTGGGATCAAACGAGTCTCCTGCCTCCGCCTCCCAAGTAGCTGGGACCACAGGCGCCTGCCACAACATCCGGCTATTTTTTGGTTGCAGCCATCATTGTTGTTTGGTAGGCCCGGGCTGGATTCGAACCCACCACCTTAGGTGTATGTGGCTGGTGCCTTAGCATACTTGAGCCACAGGCGCCGAGCCACTATTATAGATTAAATCCACACTGAAGGCAAAGAGTCCCTTGTGCATTTCTGTATTTCAGCGAATAGTGCAGTCAGTACACAGCACAGAGAAAGAATTCCACAAATGATTTCACGTGTTGGGGAACACAGACCAGGCAGAGGTGAGAACTGAAAAGACCATTAGAAAAGCTATGGGCGGGCAGTGCCTGTGGCTCAGTGCATAGGGTGCTGGCCCCATATACCATGGGTGGCGGGTTCAAACCTGGCCCTGCCCAAACTGCAACAAAAAAAATAGCCAGGCATTGTGGTGCGCACCTGTAGACCCAGCTACTTGGGAGGCTGAGGCAAGGGAATCGTGTAAGCCCAAGAGTTGGAGGTTGCAGTCAGGTGTGTGATGCCGTAGCACTCTACCAAGGGTAATAAAGTGAAACTCTTGTCTCTTAAGAAAAATAAAGGTTCGGCGCCTATAGCTCAACCGGCTAAGGCGCCAGCCACATACACCTAAGGTGGCGGGTTCGAATCC
>NW_003852402.1:24916190-24927810 GCF_000181295.1 Otolemur garnettii | reverse complement strand
AAAAAGCAAAGCTATGGGCATGGGCCCTTACAATTAAGCAATCTTTAAACTAGACCTATATACTTTGTTATAAGATAATGAAACTGTTAAGATTTCTTTACTTTCTTCAAAGAGATTTAAGTTGATAAGAACATGCTGACAGGAAATCTACACATTCCAATGAATGGTACTTGAATTATTTTCTTCCTACTAAACCTTTAAAATTAGGATAATCTATGTTTACCGGAAATCATTTATTAAGAATCATAGGCTAGTGCCTGTGGCTCAAAGGAGTAGGGCACCAGCCCCCTATGCCAGAGGTGGTGGGTCCAAACCCAGCCCCAGCCAAAACTGCAAAAAAAAAAAGAAGAATGCTGGCTCGGCACCTGTGGCTCAAGTGGCTAAGGTGCCAGTCACATACACCTAAGGTGGTGGGTTCGAATCCAGCCCACGCCCGCCAAATAACAATGACAGCTGCAACCAAAAAATAGCTGGGTGTTGTGGTGGGTGCCTGGAGTCCCAGCTAGTCGGGAGGCTGAGGCAAGAGAATCACCTAAGCCCAAGAGCTAGAGATTGCTGAGAGCTGTGACGCCATAGCACTTTACTGAGGGCAACAAAGTGAGACTCTGTCTCTAAAAAAAAAGAAGAATCACAGCCTTCCTTATGATAATACATTTTATTAAAGGATTGAACATTCCTGAAACAAATGCTAACACTGACAACAGGCACAGAGAATAATTTTTCTCCCTGGAAATTATTCACGTGAAATTTTATTTTATTTATTTATTTACTTTTTGTTTTTTTAAGATACAGAGTCTTACTTTGTCGCCCCCTCAGCAGAGTGCCATGGCGTCACAGCTCACAGCAACCTCCAAATCCTGGGCTTAGGCGATTCTCTTGCCTTAGCCTCCCTAGTAGCTGGGACTCCAGGCACCTACCACAACACCTGGCTATTTTTTTGTTGCAGTTTGGCTGGGGCTGGGTTTGAACCCACCACTCTCAGTATATGAGGCTGGTGCCCTACTCACTGAGCCACAGGCACCAACCTATTTTTACTTTATTTTATTTTATTTTATTTTACAGACCTTCTCAAGCTGTTGCCCTAGGTAAAGTGCCATGGCGTCACAGCTCACAGAAACCTCAACTCTTGGGCTCAAGCAATTCTCTTGCCTCAGCCTCCCAAGTAGCTGGGACTATAGGCAATTGTCATTGTTGTTTTAGCTGGTCTAGAACAGGTTTGAACCTGCCAGCCATGGTGTCTGTGGCCAGTGCCGTACCCACTGAGCCATGGCGCTGCCCTCAGGTGAAACTTTAACTCCAGGCTGATCTCTTCTTTATTTCACTTGCCATAAGAAACTGGATATTAAAATCAATTTAAAAGTAAAGTTTAAATGCAAAGAAAACCAGTAATTTAAAATCTTCATACAGAAAACGTTAAATACGAATCTTAGATTGTAATACTATATTTCTACTGTACCTTTTCTATGTTCATTTTTCTTTTTTTAGAGACAGTCTCACTTTGTCACCCTTAATGGAGTGCTGTGATGTCATAGCTCACAGCTCCCTCAAACTCTTGGGCTTAAGTAATCCTTTTGCTTCAGTCTCCACAGTACCTGAGACTACCGGCGCCTGCCACAACACCCAGCTATTTTTAGAGATCACATCTTGCTCTAACTCAGGGTGGTCTTGAACTCCTGAGCTCAACAATAAATACACCCACCTCAGCTTCCCAGAGTGCTGGGATTATAGGTGTGAGCCTGCTGCACCTGGCCTCTTTTTCTATGTTTAGATATACAAATATTTACCATTGTGTTACAACTGCCTACCACATTCAGTATAGTACAATGCTGTACAAGTTTGTCCTACATTTGTAGCCTAATTGTGCAGAAGTAGGTTATACCATCTACGTTGCTGTAAATTCATTCTATGTTGTTAATAAAATGACAAAATTGCCTAACAATGACTTCCTCACAGTGTAATCCCTGTTGTTAAGCAATGCATGCCTGTACTAACATGACCATATGAACAAAAACAGGTAAAAATGGGCGGGGCCTGGGTTCAGTGGGTAGGGCGCCGGCCCCATATAGTGAGGGTGGGGGGTTTGAACCTGACCCTGGCCATACTGCAACAAGAAAATAGCCAGGTGTTGTGGCGGACGCTTGTATTCCCAGCTACTCGGGAGGAGGCTGAGGCAAGAGAATTGCCTAACACCAAGAGCTGGACGTTGCTGTACCAAGGGCAACAAAGTGAGACTTTATCTCTTAAAAAAAAAAAAAAAAAAGTAGGTAAAAATATATATGATGCTACAACATATATTATAGCATTGGATACAACAACATAGGAAATTGGCAAGAGCTCAAATGTCTACTAATAAGGGATGAATAGGTAGATTACAGTAAATCCATAAAATGGAATACTAGGTAGTTATTAAGGAAAACTAGGTAAATTTACATGTGCTGACATAGGAAGCAGTCTTTTTTTTCTTTTTTCTTGAGACAGAGTCTTACTTTGTCACCCTTGGTAGAGTGCCATGGCATCTTAGTTCACAGCAACCTCAAACTTTTGGGTTCAACTGATTCTCTTGCCTTAGCCCCCCCAAGTAGCTAGGACTACAGGCATCTGCCACAATGCCCAGCTATTTTTAGAGACGAGATTCTTGTTCTGGCTCAGGGTGGTCTCGAACCTATGGTTCAATCCACCTGCCTTGGCATCCCAAGTGCTAGGATTATAAGTGTGAGCCACCGTACTCGGCCTCGAAGCAGTCTTTAATATAAGCATAAAGTACGAGGCAATGAATAGGATGTATAAAAAAATATATATATATATATATTAACCATAACATGGAAAATAATCTGATAGGACACAAACTGTTAACAGTGGGGTTAGTTACCTCTGGAAGGTAAGGTATAGGCCTATACTTACCACTTTAAACATGAGGAAAAGTTCAAAGCAAACATGAAGGAAAAGTTAGAAGCAATTCAGTTTTCTTTTTTTTTTTTTTTTTTTAGACAGAGCCTCAAGCTGTCCCCCTGGGTAGAGTGCCGTGGCATTACAGCTCACAGCAACCTCCAACTCCTGGGCTCAAGCGAGTCTCCTGCCTCCGCCTCCCAAGTAGCTGGGACCACAGGCGCCCGCCACAACGCCCGGCTATTTTTTGGTTGCAGCCGTCATTGTTGTTTGGTGGGTCCGGGCTGGGGATTCGAACCCGCCACCTTAGGTGTACGTGGCTGGCGCCTTAGCCGGTTGAGCTATAGGCGCCAAGCCAGCAATTCAGTTTTCACCTTAACTTCTGATTCTGACTTTTTTTTCTTGAAACAGTCTCATTATGTTGCCCTTGGCAGAGTGCCATGGCGTCACAGCTCACAGCAACCTCAAACTCTTGGGTGTAAGCGATTCCCTTGCCTCAACCTCCCAAGTAGCTGGGACTATAAGGGTCTACCACAACATCTACCTATTTTTTTGTTGTTGTAGTTGTCATTGTTGTTTAGCAGGCGCAGGCTGGCTTTGAACCCACCAGCCCCAGTGTATGTGGCTGGCGCCCTAACCACTGTGCTACAGGCACCGAACCTGATTCTGACTTTTCAAGGAGGAAACAGCTAACCAAGCAAGTAAACTAGTGAACACAGGAAAGGAAAAAATAACTGAAAAAATTATTTTTCAGTGCCACACACCTCCTTGTAAGAAAGTAGCTTGACACTGTTGGGGAGGCTCAGAGAAAAAGTTCAAGAGTATCAATACAGAGGATGAGAAACATCAAAATCATTATTATATTAAGGAAAAAAGATTTAAGAGGCAAAGGAAAAGGAAAAGAGCTAATTGTACAAATCATTTATAGAAAGATACCTATTTACATTTTCATCCCAAATCAAAACCTCAAACCCTCATGATATGGGTTGTACAGCTGTCTTTAAAAAGTTATTAGGTTAGGAAAAAAAAAACAAACTACAAGTCCCTTTTAAAAGAAAATTCCGGTGGCACCTGTAGCTCAAGTGGCTAAGGCGCCAAACACATACACTAGAGCTGGCAGGTTCGAATCCAGCCTGGCCTGCCAAACAAAAATGACAACTACAACCAGAAAATAGCCAGGCATTGTGGCAGGCACCTGAAGTCCCAGGTACTTGGGAGGCTGAGGCAAGAAAATCACTTAAGCCCAGGAGTTGGAGGTTGCTGTGAGCTGTGACGCCATGGCACTCTACCCAGGTGATAGCTTGAGGCCCTGTCTCAAAAAAAAAGAAAGAAAATTCCTAGGAAAATGAAGACTAATGGCCATTTTTAAAGCACTTTATAGCAGGCTCTGGGTTTGATAAAATTCTATTCTTTATCTCCCCTAAGTGGAATAGCTTGTAAGTTTTTGCTCCCAGTTTACAGAGACTGAGCATCATTTAGGTAATGTGGTCCAAGGACACAAAAGCCAGCAGCCAAATAAAACTGGACTTTAACCCCCCATGTTTTAAGTCCATGCTCCTTTATCAATTTATCAATCATTAGACAATTTAGCATAGCAAGTAAATGTTAAAGTCACATTTCTCAGTATAGACTTCCTCATTTAAGGTTAGTATTTGGGATGGTAAGAGCTTTTTTGCTACAGTTTCCCCTGTTAGGAAAAGAAAACAAATGACTACTGTGGTCTAGTCACTTTATATCACCTATTTTCTTTTTTTTAGAGAGTCTCACTTTATTGCCCTCAGTAGTGTGCCATGGCGTCACAGCTCACAGTAACCCCCAACTTCTGGGCTTAGGTGATTCTCTTGCCTCAGCCTCCCGAGCAGCTGGGCACCCGCCACAACGCCTGGCTATTTTTTGTTATAGTTTGGCTGGGTTGGGTTTGAACCGGCCACCCTTGGTATATGGGGCCGGCGCTTTACTCGCTGAGCCACAGGCACCACCCTATTTTCAAAACATCTTCCCTTTAAGAAGCAAAAGCAGCTGAGAATATTCTGTTAAGGTATCTGTCAGGCATCCAGAAAGGAATGCAAGTGTTAAAAAAAAAAAAAATAGCGTTAAGTTGTGTAATAGTAAATATGTCACTTTATTTTACAATAGATATAAGTATTTTTATATCCTGTTCTATACGTTAATGTTCATTAAAATATGTACATAGGACTCACGATTAGAGATTAGATCATTGTTATACTATCTGTTCTATTAAAGCAATATGACTTTTAAGCCACCTATTCCTGGAGATACTAAAGGTTGGTTCTCAGGGAAAAATAATCAGTGATATGGAATAAACTTGCAAAGTTACAGTGAGCAATATATTATATTCAGTGGTATTTTAAAAGATTCAACTTTTGTATTAAGCATTTAATGGGAAGTTGCTTACATTACTCAATAAATAAAGTCTCCTATGACAAATGGTGGTGGCGTGGACCTTTTGGTTCTAAGAATCTGGCAGAGAGGACTGCCGCCATAGTTATTCCAGGCAGATCATGCCAAGTACCCTCACTACCCCTCCAACAATACCTGTACAGTCACTTCCCTAAATTACATAGGAAGAACTTAAAATCAACAACAGAATTCCTCTACGTATTGATACTAAATTTTAAATAGACAATCAATATCCTATACAATACAGAAACCTTATAAAATACAAATCATAATAACCATGCACGGGGTGGCAGCTGTGGCTCAAAAGGGTAGGGCACCGGTCCCATATGCCAGAGGTGGCAGGTTCAAACCCAGCCATGGCCAAAAAATAAATAAATAAATAAAATGTATTAAAAAAAAAAAATAACCATGCACTATTCAAAATTCTTGAGACGGAGCCTCAAGCTATCCCCCTGGGTAGAGTGCCATGGCTTTACAGCTCAGAGCAACCTCCAACTCCTGGGCTCAAGGGAGCCTCAGCCTCCCAAGTAGCTGGGACCACAGGCGCCCGCCACAACGCCTGGCCATTTTTTGGTTGCAGCCATCATTGTTCTTTGGTGGGCCCAGGCTGGGGATTCGAACCCGCCACCTTAGGTGTATGTGGCTGGTGCCTTAGCCGCTTGAGCCACAGGCACTGAGCCTCAAAATTCTTTAAGCTGGTATTCCCTTTGATTTCAGAGACTAAAACAAACTTGACTTAAAGAAAATGATTAATGTTGCTTAACTCTCTATAAAATCAGGGCTTTGTTACTGACTTTTGTATTAAGGGATAAAAATGCAAGCAATGGCAGTTTCTAAATTTAGAATAACTTTTATTTCTATATAACAGAATTTCTCCATCATTAGCACTTAGTCCTTATCCATCTGATTAGATCAATGTATAAATAATATCTATAAATTATCCAGATGGGGATAAGAACAGTTTGCACAGCAGGTAATGGCGTTGATTGCTCTATCAATACTTACTCTAATTACAAAGAATCCTGTGGCTATTACATTGAAACTAATTTTTAATACGGCTCACAGGGACATGTGGCCACCACTATAAAATTATTTTGTACAGCTTTATTTTTGGTTTCTTCAACATCTGAATTATTTCCACAGGATTAATTAAACTCAGTTTAATAGAAGTATTTAAGACCAGTGGTGCTGTGAATAATTCAGAGTTCAAATCATTTCCCAAACTCCTTCCTTTTGTTGTTTTACTATGATAATTGGCAGACTGTTAAGAAAAATGGGTTAAGTATGCCAATTACAAGTTTAACAAATTCCACTTAAATCTTTTAAAATTAATAAACTGCTAATATTCTAATTTACATTGTACTTATTTTTTTTAATAAAAAATATATTGAAGAAATTCTAAAATTTTAATATTATCTTGAGAAAAAGGGCTAATAATCATTTTAAACGTTAACTGTTTTAAATCAGTCTTTAGGCTATGTAGAGGTAATATTTGAGTACGATTTAATGCACGGTATAATTTAACAGTGATAATAAACCAAATTATATTTTTGAATTACCTTTATTTAATTCTCTGTATGCCTTTCACAGTCATGATTCACATGTTTCTTAGTTACATTCAAAATTGTTTCTAAGGATAAGGGATGGGCAGTTACTATTCCCATTTGGCAAATGGGAGAACAGATGTATAGGATGTGGAAGTGACTTGTTTACAAAAACCACATTGGGAGTGGGGTCCTATGAATTGAATAAAAACATTGTATAGGCTTACAACAGTGGTTTTCAACCTTCCTAATGCCGTGACCCTTTAATACAGTTCCTCATATTATGGTGACCCCCAACCATAAAATTATTTTCCTTACTACTTTATAAGTGTAATTTTGCTACTGTTATGAATTGTAATGTAAATATCTGATATGCAGGATGTATAGGTGACCCCTGTGAAAGGGTCATTCAACCCCCAAAGGGGTCACAACCCATGGGTTAAGGACAGCTGGCTTAGAACATCTTGCCTTTTCATACCAGTTACTAGTTTAGAGCAATATAAATAAATGTGACAATCTTCCGATAAAGCCTGAGTTTCTTTTCTTTTCTTGAGACGTAGTCTCACTTTGTTGCCCTCGGTAGAGTGCCATGGTGTCACACAGCTCACAGCAACCTCAAGCTCTTGGGCTCAAGTGATTCTCTTGCCTCAGCCTCCCGAGTCACTGGAACTACAGGCGCCCGCCACAATGCCCAGCTAGTTTTTTTTTTTTTTTTAAGAGATAGGGTCTCACTCTTGCTCTGGCTGGTTTTGAACCCATGAGCTCAGGCAACCCACCCGCCTTAGCCTCCCGAGTGCTGGGATTACAGGCGCGAGCACTCAGCTAAAGCTTGAGTTTCTAATAGCAGACCATCTCCATTTCATCTGATTACTCAGAACACAGATATACTCCTTAGATTTAGGTGAAATCTCTAAATCATTGTAGTAAGCACCATAGGACTTACATTTTCTTTTCTTTTCTTGAATCAAATGATTGAAAACAATTCTCTATTTTTAAACATAATTATGGTAAGCAAATTTCAGCTCCTTGGTAACTCGCCTGGGTGGTTGTGGGAAGGAAAAGATGACCTACGGCATTCCTATGGCCTGCTCTCTTTGAGCCAATGAAAGACAGGGCCTATTACAAATGCTAGCTATGGTCTGCCAACTTATTATATTCCATCCAAGTTATTAATCCAACTATGAAATATGGATCCTCTTCCACATAGAATTATTTAGAGAAATAATAGAGAAAATAACAGATGCCATAATTTGTCATATAAATGATACAACTTAAAATTATGTTATACCATTTTTTTCTTTCATGCAAATCCTCCCAAAATAAAAGTTCTTGCTTACTGTACATTTGTGCTACAAAATCACGTTTATATTCAAGGACTTCAAAACACTCACCCCAGAGCCTGGAAAGAAGGAATCGAAAGTGCCCAGTGCATGGATAAGAAGAGCAGTCTGGAGGCAGATTCCCCAATGTAGTGCACATTCAGGTACTCGGGCATAGGAGAAGGCATGGTGAGCTAGTAGGAACAGGGATAGAGGTAAATCATCTTAGGACTGAAAGTTCTAAATTATCATTCTGTTTAAAAAATTGAATATAAACATAACACATCAAACATGATCCTAAATTATTCACAAAAAAGGCAGATCTTGAAATAACCCAAGTCACTGGATTTTAGAGCTACCAAAAGGGTTTAAAATGAGTAGATCATAGTTCTAACAAAGCAATATTCAGACAAGCAGACTCACTTCATAAATATCAACCATAATATTACCTGGTTGTGTTTTTAGAAGTTATTTCCTATCTTGATCTAAGAGTGTATTTTTTACCTTCTCTCTTCCCATTAACAGCAGCATGCAACAAATTTAGTTTAAAGAGAAAACCTATATGCTGACTGTTCCCTCACGCAGGCTACTATGTTAGTAGCAAATTCAAATGCTTATAGGATGGGATAAGAAGGAGTGAAATAGGCTTCCTGGTACCAACTGGGGAGAGCATATTCCAGATAAAGGACACAACCATGACTTGAACCTAGCACAATAAAAACATGGAAATTTGGGCTCAGAACCACCAGCTCTTTCAATTCTTCAAAGAACAGGTTCTGTGTGAAATATTAAAAAAATTGGTACTGAATACAAAACTATTTTTTTAATTTCAAATTAATATGAGGATACAAATTTTTAGGTTACATTATTTTTACTTTTAAGGTTAAGTTCAAGTTGTAGTTGAGCCCTTCACCCAGGGGGCGTGTTGAACACCCTCACATTGTACACATTATTTTTTAAAATATTCTACAGATAAAAAACATGTTTGTGGACATGTTTGTGGATATACCATTTATGGGCTGTCGGTTTGTACTGCTAACTTCAAATAGTTCTTTAAAATGTATGACCACTGTTAAAAATAAATATCCTATATTAAAACACTTCTAAGCTGGGAGCGGTGGCTCACACCTGTACACTTGGGAGGCCAAGGCAGGTGGATTGCTTTACCTCATGGGTTCGAGACCAGCCTGAGCCAGAACAAGACCTCGTCTCTAAAAAGTAGCCAGGTGTCGTGGCGGGCGCCTATAGTCCCAGATACGTAAGAGGCTAAGGCAAGAGAACTGCTTAAGCCCAAGACTTAGAGCTCACAGTGCTGTGAGCTATGATGCCATAGCACTCTACCAAGGGCAACTAAGTGAGGCTCTGTCAAAAAAAAAAAAAACCCAACAAACCGCCTTCTAAAAGAATTTTTGCAAATCTTGTTAAAGAGAATTTTTATTGCTACAGATGAAATGTAATTTTACTCCTAAAAAAACATTATTATATATATATTTTGGAGATAAGGTCTTACTCTTTTGCCTGAGCTTAAGTACAGTGGCATCATCATAATTCACTATAACCTTAAACTCCTGGCATCAGTGATCATCCTGCCCAGATTCCCATGTAGCTGGGACTACAGGCATGCACTGCCTAATTTTTTATTTTTGTAGAGACAGCGTCTTGCATATTGGTCAGGCTGGTTGTGAACTCCGGGCCTCAAGGAAGCCTCCTACCTTGGCCTCCCAAAGTGCTAGGATTACAGGCATGAGCCACAGTCCCTAGCCTCTACTTTTTAATTATTGAAATGATCAACACTATCAAATATAGCAGGGATACAGGAAAAAAGTACTCATAAATTACTGTGGGTGTATAAACTAGAGAGCAATTTGGTTTTATCTACCAAAATTTAAAAAATGGGTACACCATGTGACCTAATAATACCATTTCTAAATCTCTATTCCAGCAAAATGCTTGTACATATATACGCAAAAAAAGCATGTGTAAGGATGTCGATTGTAGTTATATTTCTTTCTTTCTTTTTTTTTGAGACATCGAGTTTTATTATGTCACCCTCAGTAGAGTGCTATGGCATCACAGCTCACAGCAACCTCAAACTTGTGGGTTTAAGCGATTCTCTTGTCTCAGCCTCCCAAGTAGCTGGGACTACAAGTGCCCACCATAACACCCAGCTATTGTTTTGTTGCTGTTGTCACTGTTTAGCTAGCCCGGGTCAGGTTCTAACCTGCCTGCCCTGGTGTATGTGGCGGGCACCTTAACTACTGAGATATGGGTGCCGAGCCTATAGCTATATTCCTTTATTTTGAGACAGAGCCTCAAGCTGTTGCTGTGGGTAGAGTGCCATGGCATCACAGCTCACAGCAACCTCCAACTCCTGGGCTCAAGCGAGTCTCCTGCCTCCGCCTCCCAAGTAGCTGGGACTACAGGCGCCCGCCACAACACCTAGCTATTTTTTGGTTGCAGCCATCATTGTTGTTTGGCAGGCCCGGGCTGGATTCGATCTGCCAGCTCAGGTGTATATGGCTGGCGCCTTAGCGGCTTGAGCCATAGGCGCCAAGCCTGTAGCTATATTCTTAATAGTGAAATTAAAACCTTGCAACCATCCAAATTTCCACGTCCAGGGAAAAGAATAATCTATATTATAGAACACCATGTAAGAATTAAAATAAGCTAAATGAGATGGAATGGCATAGAAAAAACATCTCGTAGATTTCTCAGTCGAAAAAAAAAAGCAAAATAATACATAGATGATTCAGCTTATGTTAAGTAAAATGTATAGTGTATATGTATATCTGTATCTATGTGCACAGAAAAAGGACAGCAGCAAACATACAACACAGTTAATAGTGGCTACCTCTGGGGTAGGGTAGGATAGGTGAAAGTGCCCATATCTATTTTTCTGGGAAATGTATAGCTTTCGTCAAATTCTAAAAGGTGTCTATGATGTCAACCAGATCAAAAGGTTTTCATCAAAATGAAAACTTCTTGAGAAATAATAGATTAACATGTAAAAAAAGAACTCCCCCCAAATTGCCTCTGTTCATTATTATCCACAGATCATTTATCTATTTATAAATGGTGCCAAGTAATAAAATAGGGCAATTAATAGTTAAAATTCCATGAGATGAAAAATTTTTTAAATGTTTGAGAATTGGGTGGAGGGAGGGTAATTGGTGGGACCACACCTACGGTGCATTTACAAGGGTACATGTGAAATGTACTAAGTGTAGAATATAAATGTCTTAACACAGTAACTAAGAAAATGCCATGAAGGCAGTATGATGAAAATATTTCAGATTGTATATAAAACCAGCACATTGTACCCCATGACTGCATTAATGTATAAAGCTATGATTTAATTAAAATTTTTTAAGGAACACTTACTAGAAAAGTAAATTAGGTTCGGCGCCTGTAGCTCAAGTGGCTAAGGCGCCAGCCACATACACCTAAGGT
>NW_003852402.1:24900690-24915989 GCF_000181295.1 Otolemur garnettii | reverse complement strand
AAAAAAAAAAAAAAAAAAGAAAAGAAAAGTAAATTAAAATAGAAGCATTTAAGACAATTTCCAAGAGAATTGTAGGCAAATTATTAAACATACAAAAGTAATCAGTAGGACATAACTCTACATATGAGTGTATAATATGTACATATATATATGTATATATGTATGTATTTTAATAACTTGGGAACTTTTTCAGAATTGTCCAAAGTAGATAGGGAAAAAAAGCCTGAAAAATTAGGGAAATTACCAAAAATTAAAATTAAGTATGCTGGTACCATCATAATTCACTGTAACCTTAAACTCCTGGGCATCAGTGATCCTCCTGCCCAGGTTCCCAAGTAGCTGGGACTACAGGCATGCACCGCCATGCCTGGCTAATTTTTCTATTTTTGTACTTAACTGTCAAAAATTAGGGAAATTAACTAGTTTTAAGGGCAAGGGGTAAGGAACAAAACAAAAAGAATATCCTTTGTTAAATAGTTTAAAATTGCCTTTTATTAAATAAAATACCTGTAATATGTAAAAACTGGATATAATGGCTTTGATTTACATAACAACAATGGTGTTGAAAGCACATCTAGTGAGAATAAGAGGGAGTCTCTTGAGGGTAGGGCAGACTTGACACAGCTGGTCTGATTCAGGTCCTGCCTGCCCTTCACCCTCTCTCCCATTCTTACTGTTTTGTAAATTTAGCTCCCACCCTAAAGAGGCCTATCTTGAGTAGTTTAGGTGGACTGATCTAGGAGATTAACTTTTAATTAGAATGTTGCTAATTGTTTATGAGTCATGGGTCCTGCCAATTATTGTTTAAGGTAAGGGTTAACATGGTCTTCACTTTGAATTTAAATGTGTAAAACTGTAATGTTGGGAATGGAAGATCAGAACAGTCTTGGAGAGGCTAATCTCACTGTTATCCAGAATCTCCACCTCTTCTGACAAAGTTTAGCAGACCTATCCCCATCTCTGCATATGGCTGACATAGACAGGTGGCCAGACTCTCTTCATGGGGTAAGTGATAACTGAAAACTTTCTGCTGATTTAATCATAAAACGAAAGTTTGCCATATACATTAAAGGAACTCATTACTTAAAATACTGGACCATGTTGCATTTATAAATGAAGCAAATGTTTCATAATTTATCTGTTTTATATACTTAATAGACCTTAAGCATTATGAATCAGAAAGCTAAAGCAACAACCCATTCAACAAGGCTTTTATTTATTTATTTATTTATTTATTTATTTTTGAGACAGGGCCTCAAGCTGTCACCCTGGGTAGAGTGCCGTGGCATCACAGCTCACAGCAACCTCCAACTCCTGGGCTTAACCAAGTCTCCTGCCTCAGCCTACCAAGTAGCTGGACCACAGGCGCCTGCCACAACACCTGGCTATTTTTTGGCTGCAGCCGTCACTGCTGTTTTTTGGCGGGCCTGGGCTGGATTTGAATCCGCCACCTTAAGGTGTATGTGGCTGGCGTCTTAGCCACTTGAGCCACAGGCGCGGAGCCAACAAGGCTTTTAAAAAATTCTAAAGACAAAGATTTCTTCCTCTATGTAGAGAAGGTGAATTTCCACTACAAAGATGTTAAAATTTCCCCCAAATGCCTGTGGATATTTAGGGTTATAAACCGAACTATACATATTTTTCAAATTTAATATCTTGAGCTGAATTTTTAAAGAGTGTTGACAACAACTAAACCTGACCAACCTATTTCAGGAGGTATTACTTGGCTTTGCAATTATCTTTCTCTAATAGTTTCTATATTGAAATTCTAATAATAACCTGCGTTGATATAGCTTTTTTCTTATTTTTTTGAGACAGAATTTCACTTTGTCACCCTTGGTAGAGTGCCCTGGCCTCACAGCTCACACTAACCTCAATCTCTTGGGTTCAACTCTTGCTTCAGCCTCCCAATCAGGTGAACACCACAACGCCCAGCTATTTTTTAGACACAAGATCTTGCTCTTGTTCAGGCTGTCTTAACACCGGAGGCTCAAGAAATCCACTCGGCCTCCCAGAGTGCTAGGATTACAGGCATGAGCCAGCCCTTATTTATGATACAGCTTTTAAAAAAATCATCTGGGGCAGAGCGGCACCTGTGGCTCAGTGGGTAGGGTGCCAGCTCCATATACTGAGGGTGGCAGGTTCAAACTTGGCCCCGGCCAAACTGCAACAAAAAAATAGTTGGGCACTGTGGTGGGCACCTGTGGTCCTAAGTACTCAGGAAGCTCTGGCAGCAGAATCGCCTGAGCCCAGGAGTTGGAGGTTGCTGTGAGCTGTGTGACGCTACAGCACTCTACCAAGGGAGATAAAGTGAGACTCTGTCTCTAAAAAAAAAAAATCTGACTTCCAACTTTTCACTAATTACCTCTATGATCATGAACATTATATACACATTCAATAACCACTGACTAAGAGTTCACAGCCAAGTGCTAGTGTTTCTGTGGAGGAAGAAAATGAAAACTGGGTGAACTATAGCAAGCGGCTAAGACAGGAAACAACATGTGAGAGAAACACCGGGCAAGTGAATCAGAATGTGGAAGACCTAAAATGTCAAGTCATGGAGTCTACACTTCATCTCACACAGGAAGGGGGAGAATTTATTGAAGGCTTTTAAGTAACAGAGTGACATACGATTGATTTTTAACACATACTACACTAGTACCAGTGCACAGGATATAACAGAGAAGAGAGCCAGGAAGCAAAGCTGCTACCATAATAGTTCAGGAAAATCTTATATTATTTTTTCTTTTGAGACAGAGTCTTACCACGTTGCCTTTGGTAGAGTGCTGTGACATCACAGCTCACAGCAACCTCAAACTCTTGAGCTTAAGTAATTCTCTTGCCTCTACTTCCCAAGTAGCTGAGACTACAGGTGCCAGGCACAACGCCCAGCTATTTTTTGGTTGTAGTTGGCCTAGGCTGGCTTTGAACCTGCCAGCTCTGGTGTATGTGGCTGGCACCCTAGCTGCTGAGCTAAAGATGCTGAACCAGTTCAAGGAAATTTTAAAAGACCTAAAATATGGCAATAGAAATGAAGAGGAAGGGAGAAGAAAATGTGAGGAGCATGATGACCAGCCCAAAGGTGCAAATGTACGTTACTAGAAGGACTTTGACTTTAGCATTGAGAGAATAAACATAAGAATAGTGTTGCAATTTCACCTTGCTTCTGTTGCATATATTCGCCCTTGGTAGAGTACTGTGGCATCACAGCTCACAGCAGCCTCAAACTCTTGGGTTTAAGCGATTCTCCTGCCTCAGCCCTCCCAGTAGCTGGGACTACAGGCCCCACCACAATGCCCATTTTGTTTTTTGTTGCAGTTGTCATTGCTGTTTTAGCTGGCCAGGGTGGGTTCAAACCTGACCCAACACCCTCAGTATGTGTGGCTGGCGCCCTACCCACTGAGCCACAGTTGCAACACCAATATATACTTATTCCTTAAGTAAGAATACTTGTATACCATATAAGGAAATTTAAGAATCAAGTGAAATAAGGTATATGAAATCATATCCCAAACTCTGAAGCTTAATAGAAATGTTAATTACTTTTGTCCTTGCTTTTTTGGAACAAACTTCAAGTATTATTATTACACTGTTTCTTCTTACTAAATTGCTTTAAACAAGACACTGAATATTTCTAAATTTCTTTCTTCAGATATGAAATGAGAATAAAAATGATAACCTCTTCAACAGAATGTGGTAAGGCTCAAAGGAATGTATGTGAAAATATGCTGCAAGCTATAGTGTATATAGAAATACAAAAGAGGAAAATGCTATTTGGCTCTGCAATTAAGACAGGATTGAGTTATTTGATTACAGAAGTCAGGTCTTGAAACCCATGACTAGAAAACCTCAGTGAGTGAACCAACCATGAAATTACCAGGCTCTACAAACTAAACAAGGAAATTACTCAAAAGTTAAAGCCTTGACTTCACAGGACTAGAAACAAGAATCAGAGAATGAAAAAGCTGTTCTTTTCAGGAGTATTATAGCACTGACTCTGAGGACAAGCAGAACACAGGAGATCAAAGACGGAATAGAAAAAGTCATTTCCAAAAGAGAGAAAAAGGTCTACTTTGCCTAATTCATCTGCCAAAACATTTCAAGAAATTAAAATTTTTGAGGACCGAAATCAACAATACAAAAAGTGAACAACTTCTACTCTCTAACAAGTACTCTGTCCTTTTTCCTCATAATGGATCTCCTTCCTCCATTTATCTCATTTTTTCTTTCCATTTAAAGCCAAAAGCAGAAAATAAAACTAAGAAAACAAAAAAATGTCTTTTGGAACAATGGAAAAAATAAAGTTTTGTCTTGCTCTACCCTTGTCCATAGCCCATAACATAATTCTTAAGGATGATACTGATTATTCTAATTATTTATACTAATTTCTTTTTCTTACAGCACCTATAAAAAGTTCACCCATACAGTATAGATAAAACATTTCTTATTTTTTCCATGTACGTTATCTTTAGTAAAAGTTTACATAAAAATTGGTTTTATATATTTTTTGAGACAGAGTCCTCACTATGTCACCCTCAATAGAGTGCTGTAGCATCACGCTAACAGCAATCTCAAACTCTTGGGCTTAAGCAATTTTCTTGCCTCAGCCTCCCAAGTAGCTGTCCCAGCTATAGGCGCCTGCCACAAACGCCCGGCTATTTTTTGGTTGCAGTTGTCATTGTTGTTTTTTAGCTGCCCTGGGCCGGGTTCGAACCTGCCAACTTCAGTGTATGTGGCTGGTGTAACCACTGTTCTACGGCGCTGAGCCTTTACTGATGTATTTTATTGACCATACCTAATTACATCAATTATTTAAGTCATTGAGTTTTCAAGTCAAATTTTATAAACACAAATATTATCATATGCCATGTTAGCCAATGTTACATCTACTTTGTATTCATTATTGCTATTAGTAATATACATTACCTATTTGCTATCTATGCATATTTTCTTTTATTTTTCCATTCTCTTGCCTCAGCCTCCCGAGTAGCTGAGACTACAGGCGCCTGCCATAATGCCCAGATATTTTTTTTTTCCTGGCAGTTTGGCCAGGGCTGGCACCCTACCCACTGAGCCACAGGCGCCACCCAACTACGCATATTTTCTTAAGAAATACATGGAATTTTATAATCTATAGTAAAATTGTGAGCAATCACTCTCAGATAATCTGTATTATTAAGTGAAATTTCCTATGTATTCTCAATCACTCTGTACATATCTTGCAAAGAGTGGTAAAATGGATGTGTCAAAATAATAAGGTCTTAATGTAAGGTCTCAGAAGAGAACAGATACCGATCTCTGGTCAAAACATTACTTGAATTACAAATAGCAAGTAATTTTCTAGTTCTACATATATTGTTTCCATTATAAATAAATGTATTTGGGGAACAAAATAAATTATAAATGTACCTTCTCCAAAATGGTTAAAAACCAAAAGTTAAAATGTATTAATTTCTTATAAAAATTTGGAAAGCTGATTAGGGTGGTAACATTTGGGAGTTATTGTCATTGTTATGGAAAGAATAAAACATCTGGGTCTTAGAAACTGATTTATACTACAACTAATAGCTAGACAATGAGCCAAAGCAGTGTGCATTCAATACATCATGAATGCCAATACTTAAAAAAAAAAAACAAACTATGTTTAAACAGTTCTAAATGCTAATTTTTACAGCCTTAAACCCACCACTTATAGATAGGATGCTTTTATTAAGCCATTTGCCTTATATAGCCAAATGTGTATATTCTAGCTGCTGTTTTGAAATCCTACCAAAGATATTTCTGACTTTAAAAGCACAAATACACTTTGATTATTGAAGGGAAGATCAAAATCGAAAGATAATACGATTAAAGTTAAAAAATATAGAGAGAAATACCCTGAAAGCTACATGCGAATCGCTGAGAAGTGGCCCCTCTTTTTCGATGCAATTTATGCTCGAATCTCCAGCAATTAGGTGTACACTTCCTTCCATGCCCTCTACTGAGCTCTGACAGGTTGTGCTCTCTCCAGGATTCAATGCTTTTGCGAGAGTATCAAATGCCCTGCAAGGAGATGTCAGAATCTGTAAGCTTGGCCAATCTCCACAATAAAATGAAAATTCCACACAAGATTCTGGATTTAAGATTTAAGCCTAAAAAAGTTTAGAAAATAAAACATTGGTGTATCACTGAGCATTCTATTTCAGCGACATCTAAAACTCTCTCCAAAAGCAACAAATTAAACTTCATATGTATAGTATGAAATACTAGATTATCATAATAACGTATCATCAGGGAGTTAAAGACTCTTAAAAATCTTTTGTAATTTAAGAGCAAAATCCTCATACTTTGGTATATAAACGGTCTTTAGAAGTTATATGTTTGATATGACAAGGTATCAGTCCATTTATCTTATAGAAGTTATTCAGAAAGAATGAAAGGGAAAACTTACATTAACTTTATTGTATTGTACTCAATACAAAATTAGGTCTTAATTTTCCTTAAAAATTTGGAGAATATTTAAAAAACTGTGGTTATATAGCTAAATCTAACGTGTAAGGATTTGAGAGTAATAAATAATCAATGTTAGCAAATAATCATTCAAAATAGATCCTATTTTTCAATGATAGGCCTTCTAGAATTCCTTTAAATCTCATGTTCAACAAGGTACTGATCATGACTCTAAATGCAGCTAATTCAGTATTTTATTATGTTTTTCTTTTCCTTTTTGAGACAGAGTCTCACTTTGCTGCCCCTGGTAAAGTGCCGTGGCGTCACAGCTCATAGCAATCTCAAACACTTGGACTCAAGTGATTGTCTTGCCTCAGCCTCCTGAGTAGCTAGGACTACAGGCATGACCCACTGTGCCTGGCTTATTCAATATTTTAAATAAGCAGATTCACATGGAAAGCTTGAATAAATTTTGTTCCCATATCCTAAGTATTATATAGACAGAAAAACAGAATTCTGAGACTATTTTCCTCAAGTGAAAACTTAAAGCTGTAGTTGATCCAACTAAATCTTCTATATTTATTTTCATCACTAGAGAGGAGGAGGATCAACATGATGGCCTAGAAAAAACAAATGTTTCACTCTATAAACACAGAAGATGAAATATGGCAACTAAAACATTTGAAATGTCAGACTCAAATTATCGTTTTTAAAGAAAAAGAAATCTTAAAAGTCTACGTACATTTCTAATCTCACAATATTCATTTATTGATCTTGTTATTTATAATGTAACCTGTCAGACACTTTATACTAAATGCAGGGGTTTTTTTTGTTTGTTTGAGACAGTGTCTCACTTTGACTCCATGGTAGAGTGCTGAGGCATTACAGTGCAGAGCAACCTTTAACTTTTGTGCTTACGCGATTCTATTGCTTCAGCCTCCTAAGCAGTTAGGCCTATAGGTGCCTGCCACACATCTGGCTGGCTATTGTGTTTCAGTTGGCATTGTTTAGCAGGCCCGGGGCTGGGTTTAAACTCACCTGCCTCAGTATGTGGCCAGCACCCTAACCACTGTGCAACAAGCACTGAGCCTAACTACAGGTTTTCAACTAAAACTTACTATACCTTAAATTTTCTTAGCTTAATAGAAATACAGGTAGAGCATACCAATCCTGAAATCTGAAATGCTCCAACCTCTGAAACTTTCTGAGCATCAACATGACACAAGTGAAAAATTCCACATACAACCTCATGTGATGGGTTGTAGTCAAACCACAGGTGCACAAAACACAATTCACTGTCTCCCAAGGGAAAAAAGACCCTGCTAGGCCCCTTCAGCAGAGATCTCTCTCTTTTGTGCACACCTAGATTATCCCATGCAAGCATATCCACAAAGGTAATTAAAACAGCATGTGCACAAGCCAGATGTGCCAACAGCAGGTTCTCCACGATGCCCAGCAAGAAGCCAAGATCTACATGCATTATCCACTGGTTTTTGTTTATTCTTTGCTTTGTGGTGTAAAAATATTGTTGAAAATGTCACTAAGGCCTGCAAAATACTCATAGGGTGATGCACTGTTCCAAAATCTAAAACACTTCTTGTCCCAAGTATTTTGGATAAGGGAAAAAAATCAATCTGTACTTGTTTCCTGAAACTTCAGTTAAATAGTTTTGTTTTTTTTTTTTCTTTTGAGAATGAATCTCACTATGTTGCCCTGGGCAGAGTGCCGTGGTGTCACAGCTCACAGCAACCTTAAACTCTTGGGCTTAAGCGATTCCCTTGCCTGAGTCTCCCAAGTAGCTGGGACTACAGGTGCCCACCACAACGCCTGGCTATTTTTTTTTCATAGCTGTCATTGTTGTTTAGCAAACCTGGGCCACCTTCAAACCCACCAGCCCAGTTATATGTGGCTGGCACCCTAACCACTGAGCAATAGGCACCGAGTCAAATTAAATAGTATTTAACATAAAAATATTTTAATACTAAAAGACACTTAAACAAAAGGACTCTTAAGATCAAAACAGACCTTACCTTGAAACATCACCATTGGTCTGCATTTCTTGATGAAATTCACCCAAAGAGGTATCACCATTGCTTAAGTTTTCAATCACAGACATTTCATTACCATTTTGAGAAAGATCTTTAGTTTTTCCAAGATTTGCTAATGATGTAACCACACTGGCCAGTGTACTTAAATCTCCTTGACATGATTCAGCCTTAAAAAAAAAAAAAGGTATTAAAATTCTGAAAATTCTTATCAGTATATATATATTTAAATAAATTTTTTTGTTTTCAAGAAAGTGTCTTACTTTGCTGCCCTTGGTAGAGTGCCATGGCGTCATAGTTCATAGCAACCTCCAACTCTGAGGCTCAAGTGATTCTCTTGCTTCAGCCTCCCAAGTACCTGGGACTACAGGCGTCCACCACAATGCCCAGCTATTTTTACAGACAAGGTCTTGCTGTGGTTCAGGCTGGTCTCGAATCCGTGAACTCAGGCAATCCACCCACCTTAGTCTCCCAAGTGCTAGGATTAGAGGTTTGAGCCACCACACCCGGCCTATGATTTTTTTCTTAAAAAGCAACTTGTAATGGGCAGTATCTAAGACCAAATTGATTGACCAAAGTGATAAAAGAGATAAAAAAAATGAAATACTAAAAGCTTTAAAAAAAATTAAGCTTTAAGTTATCTACACATACCTTATCTGGTGTCATCAACACAGTTGACTCAGTTTTTATTCCAGATGGATGAATATTCACAAACATTCCTGTATCTAACAGTCCTGTTGACCTGTAACAAACAAGTATATATTTTAGTCTTCGTTTCATTGGGAGGAAAAATAAATGACCAGGCACTTCATGTTTGTTTTGCTATACCTTGCAGTTTCACTATCTGTTACAAAAGTTGGAGTTGCAGCTAATGGACTACGAAGGTCTTTTCGGATGTAGATTTTTTCTGTGGAAGCGGCACAGTTGGAAGATTTTTCTCGTGATACTTCAATGGGTTTTCTTTCACATTGAACCGCTACAAAAATGTGTTAAACTATTACATCAAGATACAACATTTATAAGCAGTTATAAATGTAAACTCTATCAATACTGCTAATAAGAGACATAGTTACCATACTCAACTCTGAAAATAACTATTAGAAATTAAGTGCAAGTTCAATGAAGTTGCTTCAGGTTAGTAAAGCTTCATATCTTTTACTCTCTTTTCTCCTTGCTACCTTGCTCCTGTAGTATGTGCATATACGTAGAGGAACTATGTTTTTTAAAAGCTCACTACCAAGAAGGAAGAAATGAAGTTGGGAGTCATCAACCTATGAGAACTTAAAAAATGAAACAAAATTTAATCAATCAAATGATCAACTCCAATCAAATCAAAGGCCTAAAATAGATTTTTCAACCAAGAGCTGAGAGAATGAGATATAATTCAACTGGCTAATATATAATTTTCATAGAAATTTTATTTCATAATACTTAGGAAATAGTGTAATGTAGTTGTTTTTTTTTTTTGAGACAGATCTCAAGCTGTCACCCTTGGTAGAGTGCCATGGCACCACAGCTCATAGCAACCTCCAACTCCTGGGCTCAAGCGAGTCTCCTGCCTCAGCCTCCCAAGTAGCTGGGATTACAGGCGCCCACCACAACGCCCAGCTATTTTTTGGTTGCAGCCGTCATTGTTGTTTGGCGGGCCTGGGCTGGATTCGAACCCACCAGCTCAGGTGTATGTGGCTGGGGCCTTAGCTGCTTGAGCCACAGGCACTGAGCCCATAATGTAGTTGTTAAATGTATATGTTCTGGGCTGCACCTGTGGCTCAAGGAGTAGGGCGCCAGCCCCATATACTGGGCGTGGTGAGTTCAAGCCTGGCCCCAGCTAAAACTGCCAAAAAAAAAATGTATATTTTCTTTTTTTTTCTTTCTTTCCTTTTTGAGCCAGAGTCTCACTCTGTTTCCCTGGGAAGAGTGCCATTGTATTGTTAAGTCACAGCAATCTCAAACTCTTGGGCTCGAGCAATCCCCTTGCCTCAGCCTTCTGAGTACCTGGGACTACAGGAGTATGCCACTGCAGCGGGCTAGTTTTTTCTACTTTTAGTACCGATAGGTCTGGCTCTTGCTCAGGCTGCTCTTGAACTCCTAAGCTCAGGTGATCCACTTGCCTCAGCTTCCTAGAGGCAAAATCCTCATACCTAGGATTTTAGGTATGAGGTACTGTACCCAGCCTATACATTTTCTTAAAAAAATAATAAAAGGCAGTGGCTCATGCCTGTAACACTCTGGAAGGCCTGAGCTCAAAGGTTCAAAACCAGCCTGAGCAACATCAAGACCTCAACTCTAAAAGTAGCTAGGGGTTGTGGCGGGTGCCTATAGTCCCAGCTACATGGGAGCCTGACGCTAAGAGAACTGCTTAAGCCCAAGAGTTTGAGGTACTGTGATGCCACAGCACTGTCTCAAAAAAACCAAAAAAAGCCAGGACTCAAAAGTCTAGTTCTGCCACCTATTAATATTATTGTGACCTAGGAAAAATTTCTTAACCTCTATTTACTCAAATGTAAAGTGGGTAATAGCAACTACTGCAGAGAACGGCTGTGAGAGTAAGTTGATACATATGCTAAGTACAGTGCTTGGCATAGGGAGAGCTCAGGCAGCCTGAGCCATTCTCATTATCTTATTAATCACTTTGAGTAGTTTAATCAAAAAGTAAACCAATATCTAGTTAGGCTTTTTGCCAGGGTCCAACTACAATACATGCATACTATACAGGTATTCCATAAATACTTCCTGAATAAGTAAACAATACATACATATGTACTCTTATTAAATTTTTAGTTGGAAAACTACAAATTTAAAAGCATATGTTGGACATGTTTTAATGTATTACTTTGAAAATTCTAGTTTGCCAGAATCCTTTAAACTAATACATACAGTCTTGTTTCATTCCAAATGCGATACACCTCTGTAACCTGCAGTATTGACAGCGGTTTCGATGGTGTTTATTGATAATACAGTCCTTTGATCCTCGACACGAATACACTAAATTTTTTCGGATGCTTCTTTTAAAAAATCCTTTGCAGCCTTCACAAGTCACTGCTCCATAATGACGTCCTAGAGATAATATGTTTTAGAAAATACAGAAAGCATTTGATTTTAGGAAAAAAATAAAATAAATCCATTTCCTCCTTTTAAACAACAATGAATGAGATGAAACAGACTTTTTAGTTTCTGATGCAAAAATATTTTTAGGAGTTATTAAACAGAAAATGATAAAATAAACAATTATTATTACTATTTTTTGAGACAGAGTCTTACTGTGTTGCCCTGGGTAGAGTGCCGTAGTGTCACAGCTCACAGCAACCTCAAATTCTTGGGCTTAAGCGATTCTCTTGACTCAGCCACCCAAATAGCTGGGAATACAGGCACCTGCCACAATGCCTGGCGATCTTTTTTTTTGTTGTTGCAGTTGTCATTGTTTAGCTGGCTGGGGCCGGATTCAAAACCATAAGCCTCAGTGCATGGCTGGCGCTGTAACCATTGTGCTATGGGTGCTGAGCCACTTTTGAAATTTCTAAAGAAATCTGTTTTGATTAACATTTTACTTCACAAGCAATTGTTTCCACATCTGTTAACAAATTGAACACTCTGGAAAATTCTCTAACAGAGTTCTTTTTTTCGAGACAGAGTCTCACTATGTTGCCCTCAGTAGAGTGCTCTGGTGTCATAGCTCACACCAACCTCAAACTCTAGGGCTTAAGCGATTCTCTTGCCTCAGCCTCCCAAGTATCTGGGATTACAGGCACCCACCACAATGCCTAGCTATTTTTTGTTGCAGTTGTCATTGTTTAGCTGGCCCAGGCTGGGTTCGAACCCGCCACCCTCGGTGCATGTGGCTGGTGCCATAACCACTGTGCTATGGGCACTGAGCCTCTAACAGAGTTTTTGTAATAAAGTTTTGGAAAAGATTAACAGACACAAACTGGGCCTTAAACTATATGTCAGTATTTGTGAACGTGCATGAGCAGACATGTATTTCCAGCAAGAATTAATGACCAAACTGACTTAATCCTAAGTACTTGTAGAAACAAGCTTTGAGACTAGTTTGCTCAGTTATGAAAAGCATTAAATAAAGATTAACCAGAGCTGCTTCTACCTCAATAACTCAAATTCTCTGTACTCTGGAACAGAATACATTAAGGATCACAGCTCATTTTTAAAAAAAAATTTTTTTGAGACAGTTTCATTACATCACCCCCGGTTGAGTGCTGAGGTGTCACAGCTCAGAGCAACCTCAAACTCTTGGGCTTAAGTGATTCTCTTGCTTTCAGCCTCCTAAGTAGGTGGGACTATAGGCGCCCATCACAACGCTCGGTTATTTTTTGGTTGCAGTTGTCATTGTTGTTTAGCAGGCTCAGGATGGGTTCGAACCTGCTAGCCCCGGTGTATGTGACTGGCACCCTAGCCACTGAGCTATAGACACTGAGCCATTTTTAAATGTTTTCTTTTTTCGAGACAGAGCCTCAAGCTGTCCCCCTGGATAGAGTGCTGTGGCATTACAGCTCACAGCAACCTCCAACTCCTGGGCTCAAGTGAGTCTCCTGCCTCTGCCACCCAAGTAGCTGGGACCACAGGCGCCCGCCACAATGCCCAGCTATTTTTTGGTTGCAACCATCATTGTTGTTTGGCGGGCCGGGCTGGATTTGAACTCACCACCTTAGGTGTATGTGGCTGGCGCCTTAGCCACTTGAGCCACAGGCGCTGAGCCCTTTAAATGTTTCCTTTGCCAAAACTTCTAGTTTTCACATTTAAAAGATTTCCTACAAACCCACTTTCAAAAAGTGAAACTTTTTATAATCCATTAAAATATTCATTTTATGTCAATACACAAATGAAATTAAACTCCATTTAAGTCTTAGAAAAGGTGAATAAAAAACTTTGGGAAAATGTTAAATTTTATAGGCTGCAAATATGAGTCATAAAAATGACATATTCTTTTATTTTTCTTTTTACTTTTAGAAGAAACATGATTGTGTGATGGCTATTTTAACAAAACAACACATACAGGAGGTAATTTTTAATGTTACCTGATGCTTTGTCTCCACATACAACACAAAGATCAAAAACCTTATTTGGTCCCTGGTCTGCAGAACTATCTGTTAGGAGCTTCAAAAACAAAAACAAAAAAACTGTTACCCAATAACACTCTCATTCTGTCAAAAAATTAAAGAATAATCAGTGTTTTCTGTTTTCTTCACAAGTTATTTTTAATCTTTGAACTTTATTACTATATAATCAACTAATTTAATTTTCTTTATACATAGGTGAAAATTTCAATGCTATAAGAAACAAAGACATCAAGAATATCTTTTTGATTTTTTCTACAACAATTCCATTAAAGTAACCAAACTGTTCAACACAAATACATGAATATTTTTAATGCATCTCACCCATTAAACACGAAGTATTATTCATGTGAAACATGTCAAATAATTGCAGCAGTTATGAGTCCTATCATTACATCTGTCTTTAAAGAGCTCAAAACGTTTCCACATGGAATGACATGACAAAAATATGCTTCTAACAGCATAAGAAGA
The DNA here is from genome assembly GCF_000181295.1 of Otolemur garnettii. Classification (NCBI taxonomy): domain Eukaryota; kingdom Metazoa; phylum Chordata; class Mammalia; order Primates; family Galagidae; genus Otolemur; species Otolemur garnettii. The sequence goes on along the minus strand of NW_003852402.1, from coordinate 24,901,975 downwards.
TAACTCTGAACTTTTTTTTTTTTTTTGAGACACAGTCTTACTTTGTCACCCTTGGTAGAGTGTCATGGAGTTGTAGCTCACAGCAACCTCAAACTCTCGGGCTTAAGCTATTTTCTTGCCTTAGCTTCCCAAGTAGCTGGGACTACAAGCACCCACAATGCCCAACTATTTTTTTTTTTTCTTTTTTAGAGATGAGGTCTCACTCTTGTTCAGGCTGGTCATGAATCTGTGAGCTCAGGCAATCCACCTTGCTCCCAGCAACTCTGAACTTTTTAAATAGAAAAGAGGTGGGTGGTACCTGTGGCTCAGAGGATAGGGTGCCGGCCCCATATACCAAGGGTGGCAGGTTCAATTCTGGCCCTGGCCAAACTGCAACAAAAATATAGCCAGGCATTGTGGTGGGTGCCTGTAGTCCCAGTTACTTGGGAGGCTGAGGCAAAGAGAATTGCCTAAGCCCAAGAGCTGGAGGTTGCTGTGAGCTATGACGCCAAAGCACTCTACCAAGGGCAAGAAAGTAAAGCTGTTTCTAAAATAAATAAATAAATGAAAAATAAATAAATAGACAAAAGGTTATAAAGAAAAATACTGTGTTCCTAACATAATTAATGCTACAAAAGAAAAATAAAGAAAAAAACCTGAGTAATTAATTATAATTATGCAAATATAACTGCTATATAAAGGTATACATTTTTCTCTTTTTTTGGAGACAGAGTCTCACTTTGATGCCTTGGTAGAGTGCCGTGGTATCTTATCTCACAGCAACCTCTAAACTCTTCAGCTCAAAGCAATCCTCTTGTCTCAGCTTCCCAACTACCTAGAACTATAGGCACCTGCCACAAAACCCAGGTATTTTTAGAGACAGGGTCTCGCTCTTTCTCAGGCTGGTTTCCAACTCGTGAGCTCAAGAATCCACCCACCTGGGCCTCCCAGAATGCTGGGATTACAGCCATCCTGCTCGGCCTTAAATTTTTTATTAATGAGTTAAGATTTGGGTTAGAAGTAAATTGAGAGCACTTATTCTGGAATCTGATAAAGGATAGCATATCAGGGACCAGAAGTGAGACAGGGTGGAGGGGCAAATTACTAAGTATCTTTAATTACACAAAGAGCTCATCACTAGGCACAGTTAATAGGATACTGGCAAAGAAATACTAGTTCCTTCTTTATTTATCTTTCAACCTTTTCATCATTTTCTTTCTTTCTTTTTTTTTTTTAAAGACAGAGTCTCGGCTCAGCACCTGTGGCTCAAGTGGCTAAGGCGCCAGCCACATACACCCAAGGTGGC
>NW_003852402.1:24897404-24899900 GCF_000181295.1 Otolemur garnettii | reverse complement strand
TGCTGTGGCATCACAGCTTACAGCAACCTCCAACTCCTGGGCTCAAGTGAGTCTCTTGCCTCAGCCTCCCAAGTAGCTGGGACCAGAGGGGCCCACCACAACGCCCAGCTATTTTTTGGTTGCAGCCATCATTACTGTTTTTTTTTTTGGTGGGCCCGGGCTGGATTCGAACCTGCCACCTTAGGTGTATGTGGCGGCATCTTAGCCACTTGAGCCACAGGCGCTGAGCCTAAAGCCTTTTTTTTTTTGAGACAGAGTCTTACTCTGTCACTCTGGGTAGAGTGCCAAGGCATCATCACAGCTCACAGCAACCTCAAACTCTTAGGCTCAAGGAATCCTCCTGCCTCAGCCTTCTGAGTAGCTGGGACTCCAGGTACCTGTCACAATACCCAGCAGGTTTTTCTATTTTTTTTTTTTGGAGACAGAATCTCAAGCTGTCATCCTGGGTAGGGTGCCGTGGCATCATAGCTCACAGCAACCTCCAACTTGGGCACAAGCAATACTCTTGCCTCAGTTTTCTATTTTTCAGTAAAGACGATATCTCGCTTTTGCTCAGCTGGTCTCAAATCATGAGCTCAAGCAATCTACCCACCTCAGCTTCCCAAAGTGCTAGGATTACAGACACGAGCCACCACTCCTGACCTAGTTTTTCTATTTTTAGTAGAGACAGGGTCTCACTCTTGCTTAGGCTGGTCTTGAACTCCTAAGCTCAAGCAATCTGCCCACCTCAGCCTCCCAGAAGGCTAGAATTACAGATGTGAGCCACTGCACCCAGCCTGTACCTAAAGTCTTAATGGCAGGACTTATACGCATTTTACTCTTTTTCAAGTATAAGATAAAAAGACTTTTCTAAATTTACCTGGAGGTGCTGCGCAGACAGATCAGGAGTGGTAAAAAATAACTGGTTGACACCTGCTACATCTGGAGTTGTGAGGAAAACTTTTCCTGGAGTTGAATCCTGCCTGGCCAGAATGACCTTGCTTGGAGTAGAGCCATCATGATTTGTCAGAATGAACTGCTTGCCTTGTGTATTATGATCAAGTGCTGTCACAATCTGGATTTTCTGCCCAGTTTGCTGCTCTGTAACAATCTAACATAATTGTATCAAATTAATAATCAATTCAACTCAATCTTTTTCTCTAATGACATCATTTTCTCACACCATTACATATACATTCATTATAATACACACATCCCACTTTTAAACTAGCAATTCTACTTCCATAAAATATTATCCTACAAAAATAAATGTGCAAATAATTAAAGGTATGATACTAGGAACATTTAGATCCCACTATTTTGATTCTTTTCCCTTCCCACCTACTATCCATTTAGACAAATACATATTTTGTTTATCCAAGTATATGTTTATTTATATTTGCAGTTTTGGATTCTGGGAGTGAACCAAATAAAATTTTTGCTCTCATGATGCTTTCATTTTAGTGGAGAAAAACAAATAATAAATGAGGAAATAATAATACTGTCAGTTGTCACTAAGTGCTATCAAGACAATGAAGGCAAGGTGAGGTGAGACACTGATAGGATGATTACAGTTTTCCCTAAGGATGTAGTTTCTCACAGACCTTAGTGAAGAGCGAAGAAACAAACCAAGGTTTAGGACTAGCTAGGGAGAAGAGCAGCTCAGGTAGAGGAAACAGAATACACAGGCGGCTCCGGGACAGAAGGGACTGTGTTGGAGACATCTGAGCAGCTGGCCCAGACAACAGGCACTACGGTAGGAGATGGGATCTGGAACCAGTATCTTATAGGGGTGTTAGGCCCTACCATCGAGGTGTGAAATGGAGAGCCACTGGAGACTGTGGGCCATAGGAGTGGCAGGATCTTTCCTAAAAAGGATTATTCTAGATTTAGTGTGAAGAACAGACCTCAAATGTTTAAAAGCAGAATTAAGGGAGATCAGAAAGGATGTTACTGCTGATACTGTTAATATCTGATTATATGTAGGTACAGATAGGGGTCAGGAACAGAATAGTAGCCATGTTAGGGGCTAAAACTAATTGAATTGGGGACTTATTTTTTTGGAAGAAAGAAGAGCCAAGGATGATGACAAAATTTTGGCCCAAGCAACTGGAGGACAGAACTGCCATTGGCTGAGATAGGGTAGTCTGGGGAAAAACAAAGTCATAAGTAAGAGAAGTATGGAAGGGGCAGTGCCTGTAACTCAGTGGGTGGAGCACCAATCACATAGCTGAGGCTGGCCAGTTCTAGCCCAGCCCTGGGCTGCTAAACAACAATGACAACTGCAACCAAAATAATAATAATAAAATAAAGCCAGATGTTGTGGTGGGTGCCTGTAGTCACCCACTATAGGGGAGGTAGTGGGAGGCTAAGACAAGAGAATCACTTAAGCCCAAGAGTTTGAGGTTGCCGTGAGCTATAATACCATGGCACTATAATCAAGGCAACAGCTTGAGATTTTTGTCTCCAAAAAAAAAAAAAAAAAAAAAACTATGGGCTCAGCACTTGTGGCTCAAG
>NW_003852402.1:24893269-24895271 GCF_000181295.1 Otolemur garnettii | reverse complement strand
CCAGGCTGGATTCGAACCCGTCACCTTAGGTGTATGTGGCTGGCGCCTTAGCCGGTTGAGCTACAGGCGCCGAGCCAGAAAGATAATTCTTTAGGCGCCTGCTTGAAACCAACAGCTTCAGCAAACTGCTGGCCTTGATTCAGGGCCAACATGGCTGTTTTTCTGCTGTGCTCCCAGATGACTCTATATTATCCTCAGAATACTTACCACATTCCTTTTTCTTTCTTTTTTTTTTTTTTTTTTTGAGACAGAGCCTTAAGCTGTCACCCTGGGTAGGGTGCTATGGCATCACAGGTCACAGCAACCTCCAACTCCTGGGCTTAAGTGATTCTCTTGCCTCAGCCTCCCAAGCACCTGGGACTACAGGGACCTGCCACAATGCCTGGCTATTTTTTTGTTATAGTTGTCATTGTTGTTTGGCAGGCCCAGGCTGGATTCAAACCTGCCAGCTCTAGTGTATCTGGCTGGCGCCTTAGCCGCTTGAGTTACAGGTGCCGAGCCTACTTACCACATCCTAATGTGACTGTTGATTATTCAAGCAATTTTAGTCAGGGGATATCTCTTATATCAGCATCTCTAGAACACAGCACATAAATTTAGTGTAAATATCAGAAGTCTGGTGAGTCAGTGAATTAACTGTAACTAGACGTACCTCTCCCATTTGTTGTTCAATAATTTGATGTGCAATTTCTTCTATAGTTGCCATGATCTAAATGCTAAAATGTCCTGCTAAAATAAAAAAAAAAGGCTTTTTAAAAATTATACTCATATAACATATTTATTAAAGAATTTACAAGCAAAATTATATGATATTTAAGATTTGCTTCAAAATAATCCAGTTAGGGTGGGTAGGCTTGGGAGGGATTATACAAAATACAATTATTGGACAGTTAACTGAAGCTTACATCAGTTATGAAACTGGTGACAATAGTTTAATAAACTATTCTCTTTGGTTTATAAAGTCTGTATATTAACAAAACTATTCAACACCTAACAATTTACTTTTCTTTTTTCGTTTTTTTTTTAAGAGAAAGAGTCTCTAATGTGACTTTATTGCCCTTGGTAGAGTGCCGTGGCGTCACAGCTCACAGCAACCTCCAACTCCCGGGCTTAGGCTATTCTCTCTTGCCTCAGCCTCCTGAGTAGCTCGGACTATAGGTACCCGCCACAACGCACAGCTATTTTTTTGTTGTAGTTTGGCTGGGGCTGAACCTGCCACCCTCAGTATATGGGGCCAGCACCCTACTCACTGAGCCACAGGCACCATCCAACAATTTACTTTTCAAACATACTAATACCTAAACAACACTCCTTGTTGTTGGTAGAGTGCCATTGCGTCATAGCTCATAGCAACCTCAAACTCTTGGGCTTAAGTGATTCTCTTGCCTCAGCCTCTAAGGTAACTGAGACTACAGGCACCCGCCACAATGTCCGGCTACTTTTAGTTGCAGTTGACACTGTTTACCTGACTCGGGCTGGGCTCGAACCCACCACCCAGGGTGTATGTGGCTGGCACCATAACCACTGTGCTACAGGTGCCAAGCCAGGAGCTGTAGTTTTTAAATTTAAATAAAGGCAATCCTAACTATATGAATGAACTCATTAGTGTAGTCATTTAATACATTTCTATCAATATTTTACAAAAAACTAAAAACAACTGTATCCATTAAAAGATTTCTCTAGAATTTTGTGATTTTTCTTCATTAGCAGTAATTTCTTATATACATTTTAAGCTTAATTTGAAATTAATGGAGCATAACTGTCTCCAAAAGGATCTCAGAGCCTGTAAGATTAACGGACTGACTTAAGCCTTGCTTTTTCTCTGTATCATGCAGTGAATACAAAATTTATGTGACTTTATCTATTCTTTTTTTTTTTGAGACGGAGCCTCAAGCTGTCCCTCTGGGTAGAGTGCCATGGCATCACACTCACAGCAACCTCCAACTCCTGGGCTCAAGCAAGTCTCCTGCCTCAGCCTCCCAAGTAGCTGGGACTACAGGCG
>NW_003852402.1:24886190-24893172 GCF_000181295.1 Otolemur garnettii | reverse complement strand
GGTGTATGTGGTTGGTGCCTTAGCCACTTGAGCCACAGGCACCGAGCCACTTTATCTATTCTTTATAAATGTCATACATTCACAATATTCTGTAGTTATAATATTAATAGCCAAATTATGTGAATTTTCTTTTACTTAAAAATTTTAAATGCTTCAATTAATTGTGCTAAAAGCAATACTCAATATTTAGCTTGATTATTCAAGTACCTCTCACTAGACTAATATAGAGTGGCCCCAACCTCCCCGAAACCCATAGAGGAAAAGACAGCCTCACCCTCCTGGGACTTGGACCCTTGAGCCCATGGTAACAGTGGCAGCCTGGCTGACCTGACCACCTCTGGGGTCATTTTTCCCTTTTCCAAAGGGCAACACTGTTTGTAGCAATTCTACTGGCCCATGTCCTTCAGTCTAAGCTTGGCAGCATTCCTACTGGTACAACCTTAGGGGCCTCCTATGGAATTCATAGAGGTCCAAGCCATAAGACCTAAGAGTCCTCCAACAAATCTTGCATGGATAGCCTGATTTTTATGCCTACCTTCTAACAAGACAATAACTGTATCCTTAAATCAACACACCTATTATCTCTTTAGAGATGACCGTCCAGTCACATCCTTGGTAGTCTATCCAGAATATACCTTCTCATTTTTTGCAATACAACTGGGCTAAGAATTTTCCAAATCTTCAAGTTCTGGTTCCGTTTTCCTTAACAATTCCTTCTCCAAGTTCTCTCTCTACTCTCACCTTTTACTATAGACAGCAAGAAGAAACCAGGCTGTGCCTTTACTGGCATGCTAAGAAAGCCCCTTAACTATTCTATAATAGTTCATCCCTTACAAGTTTTGCCTTTTATAAATCAGTGAACACAACTGAACCAAGTTCTCTGCCACCTTTCCTCCAGTATTAATAACACATTCTTTATGTTCTGAGACCTCATCAGAAGCACCTTTGATATTCACATTTCTACCAATCTTTTGTTCACGATGATATAACTCTTTCTCTATAAGCTCTTCTCTTTTTGTTCTGGGCCCTTATCAGAACCACCAGTAGTAGCCACATTTCTAATTCTTTAAGGCAGTCTAGGCTTTTTTAAGCATGCATCTAAAAGCTCTCTATTCTAGCCTCTACCCATCAGCAATATTTAGATATTTTGTAATAGTGACCAATTTCTTGGTACCAATATCTTTATTGGTTTGCTAGGGCTTCTTTAACACAGCATCACAGAGAGTAACTGTGAGAAATTTATTTTCTTGCAATTCTGGATGTCACAAGTTTGAGAACAAGGTGTCAGCAGAGGTTTTTTCTTTGTTCATAGATGGGGGCCTTCTCCCTGTGTCCTCAGTCTGAGTGTCTGTGTCTCCTCTTTTCTTTTCTTTTTTTTTTTAGAGACAGAGTCTCATTTTGTTGCCCTCAGTAGAGTACCGTAGCAACACAGTTCACAGCAACCTCCAGCTCTTGGGCTTAGGCAAGTCCCTTGCCTCAGCCTCCCAAGTAGCAAGTAGCTGGGACTATAGGTGCCTACCACAATGCCCAGCTACTTTTTTTTGTTGTTTTGTTTTGCAGTTTTTGGCTGGGGCTGGGTTTGAACCCACCATCTCCAGCACATGGGGGTGGGCCCCATACCTTTGCGCCCATGCCCAGCTATTTTTTTGTTGCAGTTCGGCTGGGGTGGCTTTGAACCCTCCACACTCTGTTTATGGGGCTGACGCCCTACTCACTGAGCCACAGGCGCCACTATGTGTCTCTTCCTATGAGTTATTTTGGATTAGGGTCCACTCTAATAACCTCATTTTAACTTAACTACCTCTTTAAAGGCCTTATATCCAAATACAGCCAATTCTGAAGTGCTGGAGGTTAGCACTTCAACATGTAAATTTAGGGGCAGGGGGCAGACACAATAGCTCCTAACACTCAGGAATAAACCTAGTAAGAAATGTGTAAGAGGCATGTGAAGAAGCACTCTGGGAGGCTGAGGTGGGTGGATTGCTTGAGCTCACTAGTTTAAGACCAACCTGAGCAAAAAGTAAGACATCGCCTCTACTAAAAATAGAAAAACTGAGGCAAGATGGCTTGTGCCCGAGATGGAGGTTGCTGTGAGCTATAACACCACAGCACTCTACCTAGGGCAATAGCTTGAGACTCTATATCAAAAAAATAAAAATAAAATTCTTAAGGCTGGGTGGCACCAGTGGGCCAGTGGGTAGGGTGCCGGCCCCATATACCAAGTGTGGCAGGTTCAAACCCAGCCCCAGCCCCGGCCAAACTGCAACAAAAAAATAGCTGTCCGTTGTGGCGGGTGCCTGTAGTCCCAGCTACTCGGGAGGCTGAGACAAGACAATCACGTAAGCCCAGGAGTTGAAGGTTGCTGTAAGCTGTGTGAGCCTCGGTACTCTACCAAGGGCGATAAACTGAGACTTTCTTTATAAAATAAAATAAAATACTATCTAAAGACAAGAAAAACTGTAACTGGAAGAACATAAAAAGAAATGGTTACAATGACTACCATCAAGGAAAGGAATTTGGCTCAGCATGGCGGCTCACAAATGTAATCCTAGCACTCTGGGAGGCCTAGGCAAGTGGATCAGATCAGCTTGAGCAAAAGTAAGACCCTGTCTCTACTAAAAATAGAAAAAAACTGAGGCAAGAGAATTGCCTGAGCCCAAGAATTGGAGGTTTCTGTGAGCTATGATGCCATGACAGCTTGAGACTCTGTCTCAAACCAAAAAAAAAGGAAAGGAACTGAAGTCTGGGAACAGGGATGGGAGGAGACTTATTTTTCACTGAATAAGTCTTGGTCCTTCTAAATTTTGCTTAAATACAACTATTACCCACTTCCTAAATAAAAAAATACTTGAAGAAATCTTTTCCAGAAATCCTAAATCAACACCAATGTATCAGAACATTTCTCTAAGAAGCTACCTCATAATGACAACTTAGGTAAATTCTTTGTAATCATTCTTTGATTACTTAAAAGCACATGAATAAGAAAGCATGAATTCAAATGTGAATACAATTATGTGAGCTAACAATTATGCTAAGATTGGCTACTATTTTATTCAGTCAAATAGACCAGAGTATGAAAGTATAATGTGTGTATGTATACATGTTTAATTATGTGCTTTCTCATTAGCAATGTTACAGGTAACACAATGTCACTGGACTTGAATGCTAATATTCTTAGAATGATACTCTCGAGTACTGAATTCAATTATTCATATTTTTTTCTGTTTAGGAAAAAAGAGACAGATACTACAGTGGGTTCTTAACCTTTCTTGGAATTACAGAATCCTTAGAGAATCTGACTATAGCCACACACCTTTCTCAGAAAAATATATACAAACATATATTTTAGTGGATTCCATATTTGTGATCCAGCACATCGATTTTCTGTTAATAATTGTTTCTGTGCAAACCCTCTGCACTACTACAGTACTCTAGAATTCTTGTCTCATATTGCTTCATAGGTTCACATGACCCAAAGCTGTTAAGCAACAGAGACTCAGGGAAAGTTTTCAGACTATCTGCTTTACTTATCATCTATCTCAATTTGTGTTGACCAAAACAGTAACAAGAGGACTTGGCAGAACAAATTTGGACTAGAAAGGGAGAGTAAAAAAAATTTTTCCTTTTTTGCCACTCCCCAACATACGTCTTCCATTGTGACCCCAAACTATTCATTATATCCTATTGCTAAGCCTGGTGAGTGTATGTCAATCAAATAGTTATCTTAAGATTCAAGTCCAAGAAGGCAGATAGAGTGAAAAATTCAACTCTATAATCCTATTTTCATCATTACCTACTTCCCTTCCTAAACTATCCATAAACCAAACACCCATGAACATAATATATGAAAATAGACTTATGAAATAATTCATATACATCCTACAATCTTGTTCACTTAAAAATTCCATTATTTAGCAGCACCTGTGGCTCAGTGCGCAGGGCACTGGCCCCATATACTGAGGGTGGTGGGTTCAAACCCAGACCTGGCCAAATTGCAACAAAAAAATAGCTAGGTGCTGTGGTGGGTACCTGTAGACCCAGGTACTTGGGAGGCTGAGGCAAGGAAATCGCCTAAGCCCAGGAGTTGGAGGTTGCTGTGATCTGTGATACCACCGCACTCTACTGTGGACAATAAAATGAAACTCCGTTTCTACTTTAAAAAAAAAAAAAAATCCCATTATTTGGGGCGGCACCTGTAGCTCAGTGGGTAGGGTGCCAGCCACATACACCAAGGTTGGGTAAACCCAGCCCAGGCCTGCTAAACGACAATGACAACTATAACAAAAAAATAGCCAGGCATTGTGGCGGGTGCCTATAGTCACAGATACTTGGGAGGCTAAGGCAAGACAATCACTTAAGCCCAAGAGTTTGAGGTTGCTGTGAGCTGTGACACCAGAGCACTCTACTGAGGGCGACATATAATGAGACTCTGTCTCAAAAAAAAAAAGAAAGAAAGAAAGAAAGAAAGATTATAACACTGTATTTTTATTGCACTCTCTCTGTTTAGATTTTAGATACACAACTGCTTGCCGCTGTGCTACAACTGCCTTATTCAGTACAGTAACATGGTGTACAGGTTTGTAGACTGGCTAGACCACAGAGCCTAGGTGTGCCACAGGCCATCCCATCTGGTTTGTGCAAGTACCCTCTGTGATGTTCAAATATGACAAAATTGTATAATGACACATTTCTCAGAACACACCCCCATCATTTAGTGACACATGAATGTATGTTTCCCAAAACTAAGTTTAACCACAAAGATGAGGCAAAACATTAGTTCTTTACAGACTGCTGGTATGAGGTTACACTGTTATATAAACAATTTGCCAACAGGTATCAAGAGCTTCAAATATGTTCATGTTCATCAACCTAATAATTTATTCAATATTCTCCCATTCAACGAATACTCATTAAATGCTATTATGGGCCAGGCATTTACAGAATGCTTACAGAACTGAATCACATCTTTATCCTCCTGTGTCACTTTAATGGCCAAAGAACAAAGTTTTGACTTCGTTCTTCCTAGTAATTGTAAAAACAAAAACAAAAAAACTTTTTTTAAGTCAAGAGCCTCACTCTGTTACCCAGGCTAAAGTGCTGTGGCCATCAGCCTAGCTTATAGCAATCTCAAACTCCTTGGGTTCAAGTGATCTTCCTGCCTCAGACACCCAAGTGGGTCTACAGACACCCACCACAAACACCTGGCTTATTTTTTCTATTTTTAGTAGAGGTGGAGTCTCTTGCTCAGGCTGTTCTTCAACTCCTGAGCTCAAGTGATCCTCCTACCTTAGCCTCCTAGAATGCTAGAACTACAGGTAGAGCCACTGTGTCCAGCCTGTTCAATATTTATTAAGCATTCACAAAGTGACTGGTACTGTAGACAAACTTATCTCCCATCACTCTCAAGAGGGGCCCTCTGTTCAGATCACACTAGGATGTTTTTTATTCCCCAATATACCATTCTGATCTCCTTCTCCCTCATTTAAATTCCATCTAATCTTTGAGACTCAGTTCAAATAGTTTTTTGCCCAATCTTTTTGATTGGCCTAGCATTCCTATTTATACCAAGGATGTTAACTAGGATTCAGGAAAAGACTTCTGTTAAGTGCCAATATTAAATATAAAATTTTATATGGAGATGCATTTTTCTAGAGATAGTTCATAATAGATTTTAAGAGGTTGCAGAGAATCAAAAAAAGCAAAGAATTTCATTTATACTATTTATTGTATGCTGTTTCTTTTGGCATTCCAAAGATGGAAATTATACATTTTACGTGGCAGACACACAGACAGTAGACATTTCACAAATGTTCCCTACCACTGATTTTGTCTCCTTCAAAACCATTCCTGGAAGAGACTAAATTGCCCTTACAAATAAGGATGCAGTTAGTTACATTTAAAAGCGATGGGCTTTTCAGTAAGTTGAAGTATACATCTCTTAGATCTAATAATTGAACACATAGTAAGTTTTAAAACTCTGAGAGTATCAACTAAGCACAGAGAAGACATTGCTCAAGAAAACCTCAAAGCTGAAGGATTTCTGGAGGCACAAAACCCCAAAGGCCTTAATTTCAAGTCTTTTTGTTTTGCTTTTCCCTTCCGCTTGTTAACAGGCTGACCTACTTATTGAAGGTTATGGACAACTTGGCAAGTTTGTATTTCATAAAATGATATTTGCAAGAGTTGGAGGAAGGGTGTCTAAACAAACAAAAGAGCTATTAGAAGTTTGGGCGTGCCCAGGGCAGAGAGGATCCTGGACTGCTCGATTTCTTGTCCTCAAAACATGGACAGCAGGCCGGGCCCAGTGGCTCACGCCTATAATCCTAGGACTCTTGAAGGCTAAGACAGGTGGATTGCTTGAGCTTAGATCAGCTTGAACAAGAACGAGACACTGTCAAAAAAAGAAAGAAGAAAACAAACAAACAAACTAGCCAGCGTTGTAGTGGGCGCCTGTAGTCCCAGCTGCTTGGGAGGCTAAGGCAAGAGGATTGTCTGAGCACAAGAGTTCGAGGTTGCAGTGCGCTAAGACACCATGACAATCTACTTAGGCCGACAGAGTGAGACTCTGTCTCAAATAAATAAATAAATAAGTGAAAAGGTGGAGGGTGTCATTGTGCCCGTCCCGTTTAAGCACGAGAATCAGAGAGCAGCCCCACGAAAAGGGGTTAAGGCCGGAACCGCGGCCCCGGAGCGGAGGGCCGGCCTCACTCGGCTCTCACCCGAGTCAGCCGTGCGCCCCCAGACCCAGAGCAGCCCGGCTCGGTCGCGGCGCGCAGCTCCCTGGGGCGGGGAAAGCGACGGCGCCGAGACGGAAGCTTTCCCTCTGGGTGAAAGGTCAGAGGGGCCGCGGGAAGCGCCGCAGGAGAGGCGGCCGTGCGCGCCGAGCCGCTCGTGTGCGGCCCCGCGCCCTGCAATCTGCCTCGCCGGGGCCTTGCGCGCCCGGCCCTCCACTCCGGCGGCTCTCCGCGCTCCCAGCCCAACC